>NW_024080769.1:692194-965844 GCF_003009895.1 Hyaena hyaena
GCAGGAGAGGGTCAGAGAGAGAGGGAGATACAGACTCTGAAATTGGCTCCAGGCTCTGAGCTGGCAGTCAGCACAGAGCCCGACGCGGGGCCCGAACCCACGAACCGCGAGATCATGACCTAAGCGAAAGTCGGACGCTTAACCGACTAAGCCACCCAGGCGCCCCAACAGATACTGTTTCAAAGTCTTTTGAGTATGCCTTCTCCATTGTGCCCATGACAGGATATTTGTTGCAAGATTTATTTTTACTTTGTTTTATATATTTTTAATATTTATTTTATTTACATTTTATATTTATTTATATTATATATTTATATATTTTGTTTATATTATATTTATTATATTATCTTTTAATTTAGCTTTAATTTTTTTTCCCCCAGAAGTAACTAAGTTAAAACGCCTTGTGATTGGGCACTAGGAAAGTCAAGTACCACTGATTTCAGAAATGATCCTACTAGGGTCTGCTTTATTCAGTCCAGAGGAAATAAAAGGAGGGAAATGGCCAGTGATGGGCAATGTTTTTACAGATGGATTATCTGGAGCCAGCACTCTGGTTTAGGCCTTGTTCTTAGCATCTAAAAGGTATATAGGGAAAACAGAGATGGCAAAAACAGTGTGAAATCTGTTACTTATAAGACTGACACAAAATGTGGCAAGGAAGAAGGCAAAAATAAGGAGTCCTTCAGATTGTGGACTTCAAGATGATCATGTTAACTTATTCTTTGGTCATGGATGAAAACTGCTTAATAACACAGAGCTTCTGTTCTCCATTATAATGTTGCAAACAACACCTTCTTATATGGAGAACCGTGTGAAGGCTTTTTTAAGAATATCTGGTCTTTCTTCCTAATTTTCCTAAAGCAAACATGATCAAATGTTTACTGAAGAGTTAATGCTGCCCCACTGAATTCTAACATTAGAACTGCTCTGCGTGACTGCTTTTAGCTTGAGAATAAGATAAGACCTTTACTAAAGGTGAACAAAAATGTTTAAAAGTCTGCTTATTCAAGGCAAACAAAACCCAGAGGAGTCATGAAGTCTGGAGAACACCAGACCATTACAGAATTTTTTGCTTTATGAAAAGGCAAATATAAATCCCTTTTCCTTTACAAGGAATACTCAAATTCATTTGAAGAGAAGTTTGATGATCAATTTATATTTACACAAAGACTCTGGTCTGAAGTCTGAAGTCAGTTTTGGTTTTAAGTCAGCATGCAAGTCCATATCCTCCCAATATGATAAGTAAGGTTATCATATGGAAAAGAAATGTAAAGATCCTAAAAAGAATCTGTCTCTCTGAAGAAATTCACATGTGAACATAAAATGATAAATGATGCTAGACCTCTTTAGCAGGGAGGGGGAGAGGTAAGTATCTGAGAAAGATATGCAGAATAGATGTAATGTATGGGGAAAATCAGATAGGAAGACCATTTACTAACTTTATGATAGAAAAGACTGCAAAATAATTCTTGCTGTAGCAGCTGTAGCCAGAAGAATTACTGTCCCCTAGACTGAACTCTTTGTGGGCACAAACCATGTCTTATTCACTGTTTAGGAACTGTTCGCATGGCTTCTGGAATAATTCTGCCAAGGTCTGAATCCCAATCTTTTCACACTTATTAGCTACATAATGTCCAGCAATGTTCTTATCCTCTTGATGCCTCAGCATTTTTCTTCATAAGTTAGACCACATAATCCACTCCAAATGATTGCTGAGAGGATTAAATCAGCTGATTCTCTTAAATGTTAGTCATCACCATCATCTTTATACTGCCCTCCCTTCTCTTGCTAAGTACCTACCATGCTGTCATCAAATAAATACTAGTTCCTACTCTAAGCCTTCTTAAGGGGACATATTCTGGGCTCTTTGTGACATCTAAAAATTGCACTAAAGCATTATTTCTCTCAAAAATATCTCTGTTTCAGAGTCTACCTTCTTGCCCTGTCAGTCGCAACTTCAAAGTTATTTCCTCAAACAGGCTTCCCTGACCTCTAGGTTGTATTCAATCTTCCTACTACATCCATCAACAACTCTGTATTTCCTTAATAATTTCCTCAAACACTCATTGCTCTTAACTGTAATTAATTGTTTAATTGTCTAGAAGGGTAGGGTCTATATCTGTCTTAATTACTGCTATTTCCTATGTGCTTTAGCACATTGAAAAGAATCACCAACACTTGTGGAGCACATGTGTACACGCACCAGACACTCCAAGTGCCTTGCAAGTGGCATCTCACAGAATATTCACAACAGTAGTATGAGGCTGATACAGTTACCATTTCCATTTGCTTGGGGAAACTAAAGCTCAGAGAAGAGGCATAACTTGTTTAAGATTATTTAACCAGTAAGAGCTGATCTAGGAATCAAATCCAGATAGTCAGACTTTAGAATCTGAGCTTCACACTACATTCCCCCTCTGCACAGCATGCACTGAAAAAAAAAATTGCTTCACTGAACTACAATGTCTGCAAGGTGAGTGTAATGAATGATACAGAGTTAGTGTTGAGAAGTTTCCCTAGACAGGATGACAGCACTACAGACACAATTAACTATAAACTTCCAGATTAGAGTTGGCTCTATATCATTCTCTAGAGCGAGGCTACTGGGGCTTTGAAAAAGGGCCATTATTCAAGTAGTTTAGAATAAATGGTAAGAGACAGAAAGGAATTACAAAATATAAGAATTTTAGATTTAGAAGGGATTTGAAAATGATCTAATTTACTTATGAAGGTTAGACATATTAGATGAGTCCAATATGTGCCACAGAATATAGTAAGGGAGCCATTTTGGGTAGTTTGGCAAGTGTTTTGTATTCTGTAATCTTACTAGATTTTTATAGTATATTTTACAGCTCATTGGCTTGGGTTCATATATGAACAAGTCTGATATATCAATTCAACAAACAAACAATCAGTACCTAGAATACATAAGGAATTATAGTTGGTACCTTAGACGACCAAATCTAAAAATAACTTATATCTGTGCTTTGGATTCTGTAAAGAAGTAAACAATATAAATTATAAGCTTTTATGAGATAATCTATTTTCTATGCTGATACATAGGGGCACATGTACCCCAATGTTCATAGCAGCACTCTCAACAATAGCTAAAACATGGAAAGAGCCTAAGAGTCCATCAACGGATGAATGGATCAAGAAGATGTGGTTTATCTATACGATGGGATACTACATGGCAATGAGAAAGAATGAAATCTGGCCATGTGTAGCAACATGGATGGACCTTGAGGGTGTTATGCTGAGCGAAATAAGTCAGGCAGAGAAGGACAAATATCATATGTCTGCACGTATAGGAGGATTGGGAGGAACTTAACGGAGGACCATGGGGGAGAAGAAGAGGAGAAATGGTGGGGGAAAGGGAGAGAGGCAAACCATGAGAGACTCTTGAATGCTGAGAACAAACTGAGGACTCATGGGTGTAGGGGGGAGGGGAGAGATGGGCATGGAGGAGGGCACTTGTGGGGATGAGCACCGGGTGTTATATGGAAACCAACTTGACAATAAACTATCTGTAAAAAAAAAAAAAAAAAAGAATCTATTTTCTAGTCTCCTCTGGTCCTTGACATAAGTATAAGAGACTTGGGATATGTTAATGAAATGATGAGTCACTGCTAGAACTACAACACTTCAAGATAATATCAATTTTTCCTCTGAATAGACTGTGATGTATTCCCAGGACTAACTCTTTCCTGGTGTCACCAAATCTGCCGGATTGGCCATTTCTGTAAAATAAGCTATTTGGCCCAGACAAGCATCTGTTGTGAATACTGAGGCATTTGCTTGACTTTAGGCAAGAGATAGACTGAAGACAAACCAAAAAGCAAAACAAAACAAAACAACCACTGAATTTATTTGAACAAACATTTATTGTCTGCCAGCTATGTACCTGGTGCTTGCTAAGCGGTAGAAATATAAAAGCAGAAAGGATCAGGATCTTCCCTCAAAGACCTCACATTCTACTGAGAAAGATTTGAAAGCAGATTAGTGCACGTAGTGTGATAAGTCCTATGAATGACATAGGTACAGAGTATGCTTTGAGCTTGTATAGTAGGTACCTAACCTGGTTGGATGAAGATCAGGGGAATGACAAGAAATACTTTCTGGAGGAGGGGAGACCAGAGTGGAGTCTCAAAAGACACAAAGCCATCCCGGTGAAAGTATTTATGTGGTAACGGTGGTTATGTGTGTGTTGGGGTGGGGGTGGTGAGGTGTGAGGGTTGTAGGAAGCAAAAGCGTTGGGTGGGAGACAGGTGTTTGAGGGAATGAGATGCATGGGGATAAGAGGGTGCAGAGCCTGTTCAAGGGACTATAACCTATTTATAATGGTTAGAGTGTAACGTGTGTGTGTGTGTGTGTGTGTGTGAAAATGTTGAGACATGATGCCAGAGGGGTAAGAAGAGAACATATCTTACAGAGGATCTTGTATGTAAAAATATAGAGTCTGGATCTTACTCTAAAGCAAAATGAAAGGTTTAAAGGAGACATGAAAGAGAGACATGAAAAGGTTTAAAGGAGAGGGTGACATACCTAAATTTTTACTTTTGGAAGCTATAAGGAAGATACAGGAAAAGGGTTAAGACAAAAAACCAAAGAACTCAAATAAGAGATTATATTCCAATTTAGAAATGAGTAGGGACCCAACACCATCAGTGACAGTTCAAACAGAGAAATAGGCTGGCTGGTTAGAAGCTATATTTACAAGTAAGAGCAACAGGTTTGGCTACCAATTGGATGTGAGGAGAAAGAGAAGAAAGAGGAGCTAATTTACCAATCATCTTTTACACGGAAAGCATAAAGGATACTATCTGGTCTAGTACAGAATCGTAATCTCCTCCACAAAAAGCTTAGAATCTAACTGGGTAAGGTAGGCATGAAAAAAAATCTAATGATTTTCCAAGATAATGTCTAGTGCTAAATGAGTATGTGGCAGTCACAGTATCCAGGGCTCATGCAAAGCAGGACAGGAAGAGCTCCTGAGACTCCTTTCTCATAATGCCAAGTGAAAAACACTTTTAAAAACCATTTTAACTTTTTTTTTTTCCAAATGTTTTATTTATTTCTAGGAGAGAGAGAGACAGCGTGAGCAGGGGAGGGTCAGAGAGAGAGGGAGTCACAGACCGAAACAGGCTCCAGGCTCTGAGCTGGCAGTCAGCACAGAGCCTGACGCAGGGCTCGAACCCACGAACCGCGAGATCATGACCTATGCGAAAGTCGGACGCTTAACCGACTAAGCCATCCAGGCGCCCCCCATTTTAACTTTTTAATATGTCGACTTCAACAGTAGCTCACACTGGGTATTTGTATAGAGAACTGAAAATTTTACTGAGTTGTCATTAACTAGCCATTACTGTTTAATAATATTAATTCCAGCAAAAGATAAAGAAGTAAAATATGGAGGAGGGGAAAGAAATGGAACACATGGTGCTTTTCCTAGGAAAGGCAATTTTTTTCCAACAGATGTCATATATTGGGTTGCCATATACTCTGAATAAAAAAGGCCTGATTTTCCTTCCCCTTAATTTGGAACTAATAAGTATTCCATGTTCTTCTAAAGGTTTTGAAGATACTGGTTTGGCATCTCTTCTCTGAACACAGCATCAGGGTCTACATCACAGGCCACTAAAACCTGTACTGAAGCTCAGAGAGTGGAGCTGTTTGAACAGAGAACGGTTCAAAGAGGAGGCTAGACTAGGAATGATTTTCTGTGTGTTCTTGTGCTTATGTTTTCCAAGTCCTACCTTGCACCTATTTAAGCTTTGAAAGCTATTAGCTACCTACCCACAGACATGATTCTGTCTTCTTAGGATGTGCATCTCATTAAGTAAGCTTATTTCTGACAAGTCACCTTTTCTTTTCTCTGCCAGGAAATATAGTTCTCATATTTCAGATGGCCTGTGCACGGCACTGCCTAGCAGTCAAAAGACTGCAGCAGATATGCATTTACGTTACTTTTAAAAAAAAATGTTTATTTATTTTTCAGAAGAGAGCACAAATAGAGGAGAGAGATGGGGACAGAGGATCTGAAGCGGGCTCTGTGCTAATAGCAGAGAGCCCAATATGGGGCTTGAACCCATGAACTGTGAGATCATGACCTGAGCTGAAGTCTGATGCTCAACTGACTGAGCCACCTAGGCGCCTCATCTCATTTCTCTTTTTTAAAGAACAATACAACTTGATAGGAATAACTATGGCTCTTTCAAAGTAAACTGGCAGGTCAAAACTGTTAAAAATTTTTATATAAACTTAACACTTTATATACAAGGTCTGAATATATTTACATGTAGATGTAAGTCTAAATCTAATAAATTTACCTACATATTAAACACTGCACTTTAAAAATTAATTTTTATAATCCTAATATCTAACATCGCACATGGGACCAAGAAGATGCTATTTTTGTACTGATAAATCGCCTCCCAGACTACAAAAGGAATAAATCAGAAGACTGCAAGTCTCTAAAGATATGAAATACCAAAATGCACAAACCACACAGGAGAACCATATACAGAGTACTGTGCTCAGTAACCCCTATACCAGAATTTAAAGTACCATGTATACATACAGTGCATAACTATTCAAAAATATTATTTTTCAAGGTAAAGGCAGAGATCCAAAACTGCCAGTGGTCAGTGTGGACTCAGGTTTCAGGCAGAACCATTCCCATATTTATTCCTCTGTTCTGAGTGGTGCAGACTCATCAGTCTCTGGGTACCATTACCTCTTTTTGCTCTTCTAGCCTGTCCAATAATTTTTGTAATGAAATCCTTGTTTTAAATTCCTCTATTTTTACAATACTGAGAGTTACTATTTTCCTAACTGGATACCATCTGAGACATTAATTAACCAGAACTTTAGTACTGTCTCACTGGGTACTATTATTTAACATTTTCATTCATTTATTCAACAAACATTTATCGAGTGGACATTATGCTCTTATGTTAGATGTTGAGGACAGATAAAACAGACATGTCCATACCTTTATTGCGTTTATAGTGTAGCATTCCAGTCTGGTATAATTAGTTTCATCCATGAATATGTAAGGATTCTAAGCTCAGTGAAAGCAAGATCATGAAGTACCATGGTGAATGCTATAATCAGAAATTAACTCTAAAATTGAGTTTATTGCTTTAAGTTAACCAAACTATAAAAAGTAATTTTTATTAGTTAATAAACCACAATGATAAGAGGAGCCCACCCTTCACAGATGTACCCTAGTAATCCATTTGTGTTCCTGATGTTACAGATAGGGATTACAAGAACACATAAAGTGTATGTAAAGGATACACAAAGGATACACAAGGAAGACCTCAGGAAAGCTGCATAGACTCATCAGATTTACCTAAGTCCTCCTTAGAGTTAGATAAGAAATTTATTAAATTTGTTTCTATGGCACTTGATACAAAGATAGCAGACAAGTCCAGAAAGTCCTCTATCAAATGGACTCAGCAGTCTAATGTGTCCCTCGACACCAGGCTACCAATTTGTTTATCACTGATCTTGACTATAAGGCTGTTAATGTATTATTCATAAGCACATTATGCATTTTACTGCTTGTCTACAGAGATTTTAATTCAGAAAATGCTCTGTGCCAGCAAGAATTTAGTGTAAATGACACAGATAAAAAAATCATTTCATGTATTTCTGACAAGTGATTCACATAAAACTTCTATTAATCAAAACAGACTTAATGTATAGTGTAGTTTGTCATTCACATGGGCTCTTCTATTCTGAAAAATCCACAATGCTTTGTGAGTAACTTTAATCTTCTAATAATTATCTAAATCTATGAAATAGAACACATTTAGGTCAAGAAGTATTCATTGAATATATATAGTCCAAACTATGAGAGAAAGAGAGAGAGTGCTTCACCCTGTATGTCTTCTTCTAATTTAAATTTAGTGGAGAGATACCTCTTTAGTCACTGTACAATCACTGACCACTGATGATAAGTCAGTTAAAAGATTGTTGATTTTAATTCTGTCAAAGCAATGGTTGGTCTTCAAAGTAATCAATAATTTTTAAGTTTCATTCTTGGAAGGAAAAAGAATAAAATGACACCAGGCAAATTACTAAATTTGGAGCTCATTTAAACATACAACTTATAGTAAGATGTGAAAACCTGGACTGTACAGAGAAACAGATATCTGGAACACACACATATACAGAGTGGACTTTTTATTTTTATACTATGACAAGGTAGGAAATAAGTATTTCAATCATAAGCGTAAATGTTAACAAAATGCTAGGAGGGATGGAAGGGTAAGGGAGTGATGACTAAAGGGTGTGGAATTTCTTTATGGGGTAAAGAAAATGTTCTAAAATTGATTATGGTAATGGTCACACAACTCTGAATATACTAAAAAACAGTGAATTGCATACTTTAAATTGGAAATTCCATGTTGCATGAATTAACAATGTATAAAACACAACTTATTGAAATACTGGTTTCCTAAACAGTTACAGCAATTTCAAAATAGACTGAATAATTTAACTATCATTAGTTATTATTTATTAACTCTAATAAAAGTGGCACACTGCATTAAGTAAACATGATACATAAAATTCAAGTTAGGAAAATACTATTTTATAAAAATATTTTCTACCTTATGAAGATTCAGACTCAGTTTACAAGACTGGTTATAAAGTCTTAAATATTAGATCAGAAATATATATTTATGCAAAATGAGGAAAACTTGGAATCAGACAAAAGTCTCTGATTTTAGGTTCTGGTGTAGACTGATGTTTCTCTCTCATACAAACATTTTAGCACATTTCCAATATTGAGGCCCTAGAAGTACTCAGTTACTGGTTTCCAGGGTAGGCGCTGATTGCCCTTTATGGGAATTTCATTAAACCAACTCATAATCAACAAAGAGCCTCAGAAATGATGTGCTTCCGAATAGGAGGATTAGGAGGAACTTAACAGAGGACCATGGGGGAGAAGAAGGGGAGAAATGGTGGGGGAAAGGGAGAGAGGCAAACCATGAGAGAGTCTTGAATGATGAGAACAAACTGAGGACTGATGGGTGTGCAGGGGAGGGAGGAGATGGGCATGGAGGAGGGCACTTGTGGGGATGAGCACCGGGTGTTATATGGAAACCAACTTGACAATAAACTATTTGAAGAAATGATATGCTTCAAAAATGTGATAATATAAACAACCTTAAGGATCCAAATTCCAAAGGCAATTAAACTACATTCAGGGACTCATTCAATAAACACTGGGCGGTATCCATCCAATTCCAGTACTAAGGTGGGTCTGTGTTAAGAAGACAGACAACTCAGCATAATTCTATGGTAGATGCTTTAACAGAAGTACGATCAGAGGGCTCTGAGAGCACTGAATGGGAGAAAGTGTTTTTGTTTTTGTTTTTGAAGAAAATACGTGTTTTATATATGAAAAATAACAACGACATCATGTTATCAGGTATGCTGGAGAAGATGATATATTTTCCACTTCAGTGTCTTAAGTCAGTTAAAAAAAAAAGGTACATAAATCAACTATCAAAATTCCCTACTGTTGTGTGTGATCAGGGTGAATTCACTTAACCTCTCCCACCTCAGTTACTTCACATATGCCATTAATTCCTAACTCTTAGGACTGAAATGACAGTCAGGACTTAAATAAGTCTTTTATATTAAACTATGGTTTGAAGGTCTTTCAAAACATCAACACAAACTGGCTGTACACAAATCTTTCTTTTTTTTTGTATCACGTTTTTATTTAAATTCTAGTTAGATAACATAGTGTAACATTAGTTTCATGTGTCCAATATAGTGATTCAGTACAACACTTTCATATAATACCCAGTGCTCATCACAAGTGCACTCTTGAACCCCCATTTAGCACATTCCCTGCCTACCTTCCTCCAGCAACCCTGTTTGTTTTCTATTGTTAAGAGTCTCTAATAGTTTGCCTCCATCTCTCACTCTTTTTCCTTCCTCTATGTTCATCTGTTTTGTTTCTTAACTTAATGGTCCAATTATTCAAATGGAAACTTTACCAGAAAACCTGTAAAATTTTCATAGTTTTGAAAGACAGCATGCAAAGACATACTATAAGATGATTTGTTGTTTATAGTAAAAACAAACAAAACTCAGATATACGAAATGGCCACTCATGCAACATTTGTGTACTGTGTGTACCGACTGTGCTGGTGTGCCCTGTGAAGGATAGAGGGCCGTGGCATGAGACCTCAAGACTAGTGTCTGCAAGTGGAGATAAAAGTCTGAACAAGTAGCTTATTAGCTAAGGCAAAACTTGGTACTTGTCCTAAGAGAGATACAATGTATTTAGAGTTCAGAGAAGAAAGAGATCATTACTCCCTGGGAAGATATTTTCATTTTGATTATTAGGCTTTTTTTTTTATAATGACAGTGATGGATTTTTATTTATTTATTTATTTATTTATTTATTTATTTATTTAGAGAGAAAACACAATCAGGGAGGGACAGAGAGAGAATCCCAAGCAGGCTCTGCTCTACCAGCACAGAGCCTGACACAGGGCTTGAACTCACTAACCCTGAGACCATGACCTGAGTGGAAATCAAGAGCTGGATGCTTAACTGACTCGAGCCACCTAGGCAACCCTTAATTATTAGGCTTATGGGTGGTCCCATTAGAAGCAAGACCAGCACATATATAAGTGAATGCTTTAAAAATATATTCACTTATTATTTACACCTTACTGCATAAGTATTTCTTGCCTCTGCATTACCTTTTAAATTTTTTTAATATTTATTTATTTTTAAGAGACAGAGACAGAGCACAAGCAGGGGAGGGGCAGAAAGGGAGACACAGAATCTGAAGCAGACTCTGGGCTCTGTGCACCACAGAGCACGATGTGGGGCTAGAACCCATGAACCTGAGCTGAAGTCTGATGCTTAACTGACTGAGCCACCCAGGTGTCCCCCCTCTGCATTGTTTCTGTTACTCAGAAACAGTAAATAAGGACAGTCTCATATTCTACTTAGAAATGTTAATTCTGTAACTTTGGAGATATTTACTGTTAACAGTTTCTATTTTTTTTTTATCATTCACATAGAGACTTGCCAATACTAGAGAATTTATTTATGAAATGAAACAAGAATTGGAGCCTAATTTTGAAAGATCACAGGAATAAATAAAAATTCCTCTGCTAGCTATAGGCTTATATGGAGGGAAGATCTAAGAAACCTGGACCATTTAAAGAAGCCAAAATAGGCCCTTTAAGTCGTGAAAAAAATACGCTGGTTTCTCTTCAGATTGTATATACCTTTCGCCCTTAAATTGTGAAAAAAGTTACACACTATTATTATTGTGTTTAAGTTTGAAAAATTAAATTTGAAATTAATTTGAAAAACTAAACACTAATATTATTCATATTAGTATTGACTAAGCCTATATATGACTATAAGGTAGTTTTATTTTTTGGTAGTGTTGTATTTTCTGCATGTACTTAAAAAATATATATATAGTCATCCTTATCAAGGTGCCTATTTTAATTAATCACTATTAGAATTTTACCCTGTTGATGGATTTTCAAGGCTAGATCAAATAATTTTATCTTTGTCTTATTATATCATTGGCCTCATCTATGATTTATCTGATTTTGAATACTTATTCTAGAATACAAACTTATAACATTATTCCTATGTAGTAATTTTGATTCATAGGAACAGTAACTTACTTAAAATTTTCACCTCAACTCTTATTTTACCATTTCTAGTAAAAGGCCCTAAGGATACCTTCACTTCCAATTATGTACCTTTCTCCTGTCTTATTATCAGAACTAAAGGTTTAGGTTTTTTCCTTTTTTTTAATAAATGAAAAAAAAAGTTTTTTTAAACATTGTCAATGGTTCATGTAACAATGGATGCATTTATACACTTTCTAGGCTCATCAATTTTACATGTCCCATTCTTTCAGTATGAACTCATTTTCCTCTGACTGAAGCAGAGCTTCAATTGATTTACTGACGGCCCAGAGTAGTTCTATTTCTGAAGGTCCAAAACTTTGTTTTTGAAGGTCCAAAAATATCTTCATTTTGCCTTCATTCTTCAATCATGCTTCGTTGGCATGAAATTCTTCACTGAGATTACACATTGTGAAGATACTACTCTATTGTCTCTTGCACCTCATTGCTGACAAGAAATTTTTTATCAGTTGAACTACTTTTTAGGTAGTCTGTCTCTACTCTGGTAGTTTTAAATATTTTCTTCCTTTTTTTTTTTTTTCCCCCCTAAAGTAAGCTTCAAGCCCAACATAGGGCTTGAAATCACGACCCTGAGGTCAAGACCTGAGGTGACATCAGGAGACGCTCAACTGATTGGGCTACCCAGGTGACCCCTCTCTTCTTTCTTGATCAGCATGTGTGAATTCACACCTTTCTTTGATTCTTGAAAATTCTGATATGGTAAGTGTAAAACACTAAGTACACTTTTCTCTCCTGGAACTCCAAATGCTATAGAACCCTTCAGTCTGCATTCTTTAATGACTCTTAATCATTATTTCACCCCTTTTATCTGTTTTTTCCTGCTGTGTTTTGGGTATAGTCCTTAGAGCTCTCTCTTAAACTATTGATTAATTCTCTGTCTACTTCCAGTCTAGATTTTATCCTGTTCACTTTATTTTTAATTTCAAATATTGTATTCTTACTTCATAGCTTTCTTTAGTCCTTTTTCATATATCTATTATCTCCTTTCTGCCTATTTTTTTGTATGTTCCTGTTGATTTTAAGTGGATGCTTTTATTATCTCCGTGAACATAGTAAATGTGTTTCTTTTACTATGAAATCTTTTTCAGGTAGTTCTGTAAAATAATATCTTTTATAAATTCTTACTACCTTTTAAAAGGTTGTTTCATGGCTATCTTTCCTAAAATTTGATGTATTCATGTCTGTAATTTTGGCCTGCAGGCACATTTTGGGAGACAGGTTTTATTCTGTCCATTCTTTTGTGCTCCCTTGTCGGGGAGCTTCATAGTTGCACCCAGCACTACAGGTCTCATAAATGGTGATTCAGAGGTTAGAGTTCTGCCAGTAATACTGAAGATACCACAGATTCAGTCACTGAGCAGGCAGGTGGTGAGGTTTAATTCTTGGGTGTGAGGCAGTGTGTTCTCTTCCTTCTTGGGCCTGAAGCTTCCTATAAGTTGATGCACTAGGCAGTGATCAACAGCAGTTTTTATTCAACCTACTATCATGAGTAGAAAAGTCCCTACACTGAAATATAAATCAAAACCACACTGAGATACCACCTCATGCAGGTCAGAGTGGCTAAAATGAACAAATTAGGAGACTCTAGATGCGGGTGAGGATGTGGAGAAACAGGCACCCTCCTACACTGTTGGTGGGAATGTAAACTGGTACAGCCCCTCTGGAAAACAGTGTGGAGGTTCCTCAAAAAATTAACAATAGAACTCCCCTATGACCCAGCAATAGCACTGCTAGGAATTTACCCAAGGATACAGGAGTGCTGATGCATAGGGGCACATGTACCCCAGTGTTCATAGCAGCACTCTCAACAATAGCCAAATCATGGAAAGAGCCTAAATATCCATCAACTGATGAATGGATCTAGAAGATGTGGTTTATCTATACAATGGAATACTGCATGGCAATGAGAAAGAATGAAATCTGGCCATGTGTAGCAACGTGGATAGAACTTGAGGGTGTTAATGCTGAGTGAAATAAGTCAGGCAGAGAAGGACAGATACCATATGTTTTCAGGAGAAACTTAATAGAGGACCATGGGGGAGGAGAAGGGGAGAAAACAGTTGGGGAGAGGGAGGGAGGCAAACCATGAGAGACTCTTGAATACTGAGAACAAACTGAGGGCCCATGGGAGTGGGGGAGAGGGGATGGGGGGTGATGGGCATGGAGGAGGGCACTTGTTGGGATGAGCACTGGGTGTTATATGGAAACCAACTTGACAATAAACTATTAAAAAAAAGAAAGAAAAGAAAAAGAAAAGTCCTTACCCCAAACTCTGACCTTAGATTGTGAACACGGCCTTCTATGGGGCACCTACTTCTTGCAGTCTGAAGGAACCCAATCCCGTCACCATACTGCCTCTGGACCAGGAGTGCCACAGTACTCTGGTGTCCACCCTTTTTTGCTTTGTGTTTCTATTCATTCAATTTCTGGTCTACAGATATCCCAATTTTGCTTCTGACCTGGCTATCTCTGCTTAGTTTTCTTTTTAAATATTTTTTTCCTTTTGTCATATATTTGAAACCGAAGAGATGTGTTATGTATTTGAAGCAGAGGAGATATGCCAACATGCCTAAAGTTTCCCTAACTATCTGAAAACATTCATCTCTCCTCTTCATTCTTCTGATTTTCTCCATCACTCTCGCTAACATTTATCTTTGTTTTTGAGGGCTTGTCTTCTTTCGCCTAAATCAGTAAGCTTTTCCTTGAGGGACTGGATAGTAGATGTTTTAAGTTTTGCTGGCCAAGAGGCAAAACTCATGGCTATTAGGTAAAATGTAATCACTAATAAACATAAAGACCATTCTTAGTTTGTGGGCCATTAAAAAACTGGCAGTGGGCCAGCTCTGGTCCGTGGTTTGCCAATCTGTGGAGTAAATAATACCATTCCTCACACTTCTGCTCTATCCTTCCTTTACTCTTTAGATTATCCCTCATTTCTACTGTTTTCTTCACTATATCTAAGCTGAAGATCCCAAATATCTATCTCTAGCCCAGGTGCCTCTTCTAACCCCATGTGTTTTGTTTGTTTGTTTTTTGTTTTCTGTTTTGCTGATCATTTTAGTTCCCTTTATTCTGGTATTCTCAATACATTCTCTTTTTTCCTTTTTAGTTTCAGCTGCAGTACATTTATCATACAGTGTGTATTAGTTTCAAGTATACAATATAGTGATTCAACAGTTCAATATACAGTACTCAGTACATAGCATGATAAATGTACTTTTTAATTCCCTTCACCTATTTCACCCAACCCTCCACCCACCTCTGGTAACCGTCAGTTTGTTCTCTGTAGTTAAGAGTCTGTTACTTGGTTTGACTCTCTCTGTATCTTTTTTCCCTTTGTTCTTTGTTTTGTTTCTTAAATTCCACATGAGTGAAATCATATGGTATTTGTCTTTCTCTGACTGACCTATTTCACTAGTATTGTTGCAAATGGCAAGCTTTTGGTTTTTTTATGCACAGTAATATTCCATTATGTATACAGATGCATACACACTACATCTTTATCTATTCATCTATCACAGGACACTTGTGGTAATTGTGAATAATGCTGCAACCAACATAGGAGTGCATATATCTTTTTGATTTACTATTTTTGTATTTAACAGCCAGAAGTGCAACTACTGGAACATATTGTAGTTCTAATTTTATTTTTTTGTGCAATCTCCACAGTGTTTTCCACAGTGGCTGCACCAGTTTGCATTCTCCCCAGAAGTGCACGAGGGTTCCTTTTTCTCCACATCCTTGCCAACACTTGTTGTTTCTTTTGTTTTTGATTTTAGCCATCATGACAGGTTTGAGGTGATCTTTTGTGGTTCTGACTTTCTTTTCCCTAAAGATTAGTGATGTTGAGGATCTTTTCATGTGTCTGTTTAAGGCCCATATTTTTATAGGTAACTCTGCCAGATATTTACCACCATTTGGATATCATACAAGCACATCATGTCCAAAATGGAATTTGCTACTTTTCTCTCTTACAGTCCTGACCTTAAAAGCCACCATCATCTGTTCTGTTTTTAGCTTTTTATTTTCCCTTATTTCAAACAGACAATATTGATTCTCTTAAATACTTTTCAAATGCATCTATTTCTCATTCCTACCACCATCTCACTTAATTATCCATAATAAATGAGCAAAGGGACAAAATAAGAGAGAAGCAAATCATGAAAGAGACTCTTAACTACAGAAACAAAGTGATGGTTACCAGAGGGGAGGAGGGTGAGGGGAGGGGTTAAACAGGTGATGGGGATTAAGGAGGGAGCTTGTGATGAGCACCAGGTACTGTATGGAAGTGTTGGTTCACTATATTGTACACCTGAAACTAATATTACACTGTATGTTAACTGAAATTTAAGTAAAAACTTAAAACACAGCCTCCTAAAATGCTTTCCTGCGACAAGCGTGGCTTCTTCTAATCTACTCCCTACATTGCAGCTTGCAGAATCTTTTCAAAAGAAAAGAGCAAACCTAATCACTTCACTCCTTGTTTGAAATCCTTCAGTGGCTCCTCAATGACGCTTCATTATCTGGTCCTTGATTGTTGTGCAGTCTCACTGTTCACCATTCCCCATTGGTGCAATGTTCCGGTCATGATGAATGAGTAGAGTACCACACACTCTTCTGTGCCTCTCTAGGTCTTTGCAAGTGCTGTTCTTCCTGCCTGAAACACTGTTAAAAACTTCCTACTCATCTGTGAAATCCTGGCTTCCCTGTAACTTAAAAGTCTTCTTTGATTTTCATTACTGGATTATGTACTCTCACAGCACCTTGTATTTTAGCTTTTATCCACTGACTGATTCAACGAGTATTTATTAAGCAAGCACAGACAAAACCCCCTACTTTCATGAAAGTCATATTCCAGTTAAGGTAGAGAGTCATTAACAATATAAATCAATATGTTACATGGTGATTAAGGACTACAGAGAAAAATAGAGAGGGGGGCTGGGGGCAGTGGAGGGAGAAGGAGCTGCGATTTTAAATAAGGAGGTAAGAGAAGACCTCTTGAGAAGACAACACTTGAGTATAGGACTAAGCCATGCAGCTTTTCAGCAGAGAAAAGAGTGAGTTCAAGAGCCTAAGGCAGATGAGTGCTGAAGTATGTGAGGGGTAGCAAGGTCCATGAAGCAAAAGCAGGGTGAGTGAGGGGAAAAGCAGTCTGAGATAAAAGTCAGAGATGTAAGGTGGGGTAAATTTATTGCTTTCTAGTCCACCCTGCGTATTTTAGCTCTTGCTCCAAATATTCTGGGGTGCCTCTGAAAGGGACTGAGTGTGGAAATGATGTGACTTAGGGATTGCTTTGGATGCTGTGTAGACAGCAGGCTGAAAGTAATGAGGATGAAACCAAGGAGACCTGTTATTATACAGCTTATTCTATTGTATTTTAATTGCCTCCTTACTTTTCTGTAGTAAAAAGTACCGCGTCAGCAGGATCTGATACACAGTTTAAGTATTTACATTTGTTGGAAAAATGATCTACTTCTTAAGGGATCTGTTAACATAGTTTTCGGGAACACAAGAACATGCTCTCATAAGAACAAATTACATAATAAACACTGTATGTCTTTCAGTGGAAAGATGAAATATCTTTCACAGTAAAGGGCAGGATATACACAATAAAGTCTGCATCTACCAGACATATTATCTACATGCTATAACTTAGCTTTATGTTTTAATAATCGTGTGACTCGTTGGTTTTCAATGACCAAGTGAATCCTACTCTTAGGCATCGGCATTACTTTTTGGTCATTGTACACTTTTGAAAGAGAAATGGACATTCTCACCTTGTAACTCATATCCTGAATATTTTTAACACATTTAGATAATCTAAATATGATCTGAGTATGAGAAAAATGTAAAGGCATCATGTCCTGGGTTCCACTGTCCAGAAAGATCTGTTCTAAAGACAGCATGGCAAATTTGTCAACCCCTTCATAGTCATACTTACTAATGAAGATCTTGTTCTTCTTATGTTTTTTTTTTCCCCCAAATACCTGAAGGTGGTGAGAGTGTGTACCTGCACATGGTTTCTGAGTTTGCAGTAGGGGAACTAGAGAACATCTGTTTCTTGTGAATATGCTATGTATCTGGAAATCATCACAATCATATGTTAATCATGTACCATGGTTCACAGAACAACTTTACAATGCTGAGAAGAAAAAAAAGAAAAGGAAAGAAGGAAGGGAGGGACAGAGGGAGATGTGTAACAATGAAAGAAAACATATTTCTTGTAAATGAATAATTTTTAACTTACATGTGTATATATATTTCACCAAGCCACAAAGAATATATAGCTGACCCTTGAACAACATGGGTTTGAACTGCATGTATCCAATTATGCGTGGATTTTTTATAAGTATAGTACAGTACTATAAATGTATTTCTCTTTCTTATGCTTTTAATAATGTCTTTTCTCTAGCTTACTTTATTGTATGAATACAATATATAATACATACACAAAATATGTATTAATTGTTCATTTTATCAGTAAGGCTTCCAGCCAATAGTGGGCTATTAGTAGTTAAGTTTTTGGGGACTCAAAAGGTATACACAGGTTTTCAACTGCACAGGAGGTCAGCACTCCTAACTGCCATACTGTTTCAAGGATCAACTGTAATTAAAAATTGGTTTTGGATCAAAGAGATAAAAGCAATTACTTAACTGAATATAACAAAAATTGAAGGCTGAAGTTTGTAAATTTCAGATCAAAATTAAGTTGATTATAAATACATTAGCCTTCAAAACACTGGTATTTCTTATGAATATTTTAGGAAAAGCTGAGGACATATAATAGATCCTAAATTAAAACCTGCTATTTTAATCTATTTAAGTTGGTAGAGGAAATCAAAAGATCAAACCACTTGGGATAAGATGATTGTTTTCCTTTACTGGGCTGGAAAAACACTCCCGATAAAAAGGTATCTTTCTATATGGAAAATAGGACTCTTATAGTTAGTTGTAGCTTATGAGAATGTGTGAAGGACAGTCCCAATACTTGTTGAAGGAGTTAAAGACAGTCACATTCAGATGCATACTCAAGTAAGACGTGGCAAGATAAATGCTGACCTGCTTTAGTCAGTACATCATAGTGATTAATAGCATGGGCTCTGACAGGAAGCTATCTGTTTTTGACTCCTGGTTCTCCACTTATTTGCTATAGAAACCTGGACTACAGCCTCAGTTTCTTCATGTGTAAAAACTGGGATAATAAAAACAACAGAGTTGCTGTGAGGATTAACTGTGTTAATACAGGTTAAAAACTCAGAATGATATTTGGCACAAAATAAGTTTTAATTATGATTTTTAGCCTGTACCTACTTAATTACATTGCTTAGAGATGTCTTGTACTTCTAAGTATCATCTAGGTCTGTGTAAAGGTAGCCTTCAGGATCCCACAGAGGTGGTCTATCTACCAATCTTTGGTAAAGTCAATGAATTAGATGCCTAGGTTGTGTTTATGGTCTTTTACTCAACAAATTTCCTTTTCTCTTTGGTATCAGGGCATGGTAGAGAAACACATATCATCAAAATCATCCCCTAACAACCAAACGCATCATCTCTGTGATGCAGTAGATAAAACATAAGTTCTCTCCCACCTGCCACTCCCCACCAGGTATCCTTCACTTTCTTGTCCTTATTCCAACTCCCATGGGCTTATTGGCTCTGGTCTAACTTAAAATTTTTTTTTTTCTAATGTTTATTTTTGAGAGACAGAGAGAGAGAAAGAGCACGAGCAGGAAGGGAAAGAGAGAGAGGGAGACATATAATCTGAAGCAAGGTCTAGGCTCTGAGCTATCAGCACAGAACTCAACGTGGGGCTCGAACTCATGAACTGTGAGATCATGACCTGAGCCGAAGTTGGACGCCACTCAGGCACCCCTTTGACCTAACTTTTTAAGAGGATCTGCTCATATGCAGTGCAAATGACTCTCTGGAAATCATGATAGAGTCTGCAAATATAAGCATTATTATTATTAACATTCTAGAGTTGGAGGAATAGTGCATCTATTCTGAGATTCCATCAACTTCTGATGCTGCTTGCTGAAAGCTTTCTAATTCATATTCTACTCTTCTATAATTCTGCCTTGAGGCAATCACTGGGGGGAAAAATTTAAATTCTCTTTAAATGATGCAACCATTGTTTTGAAATCTTACAACGCTTGTCCTCTTTAGTCATAATAACCTACAACTCCCCCTCTGCCATGACGATACAACTCTTCCAGCAGGGAAAGTTTCTGCAGTATGGTTCCAGAGACACACATTGATTAAGTTCAATCAATCTCCCAAATAGTTCTACTCAGAAAAGAGTTTTGCCACTTTCACTTATCTGCAAGACTCCTCGAGTGGAGAGCTAAAAGAACTCTCAAAACTATTGCTTCATACATAAGGAAATTGAAGCTAATAGGTTTTGTCAGTCCCAAGGGCACACATCCAGGTAATGGCACATCTGGGACAAGAAACTGAGGCTTATCCTTTCTGTGAGACTGCCCTCCCTGTCATAGAGATGACCACACTGACAATACATGACTAATATTCAAATTCCATTAAGATTATTTTTCCCATCACTTATTTTCCTCTTTGTTTACTATATTTTTTCCTTTCTTAAGTCTACAGGCTAATATTGACTTTTCACTCATCAATTTACCTATCATTTTTTTGCCTGATTATTTTTTATTGGGATATAATTGACAAATAGAATTATATTAGTTTCAGGTGTACAACAAAATAATTTGATATTTGTATATATGGCAAAATTATTACCACAAAAAGCTTAGTTAACATCCATCACCATACATAGCTATAAATTGTTTTTTCTTGTGACAAGAAATTTTAAGATCTATTTCCTCAGTAACTTTCAAACATAATACAGTATTATTAGTTATAGTCTAATACATTTTTTTCAGTAAGTATCCTGAGGACCTATATTACTCACAGCACTCTAAAACATCAAGGATTGAGTTAAACATAGGCTTTCTTAAGGAAATGCAACTTGAGTCTTGTAAAAAACAGTACACATGGATAATGGAAATAGGGGCCTATTACAGAAACATCACGAGGAAATGCAGAAAAGAAGGAATAGGCACAATATAGAGGATGCTGTTCTGATCAACAAGTAATGATGCCTTTGGAAAGGTGAGGAATGAGAAAAAAGTAAGGGAGGCCGTGAATGCTAGGATCAGAAGATGTCCTAAATGAAATAATTTAGCATTTATTTAGCATCTACTATATGCCAAACACTCTTCTTTACATTAATGATATATGGTTAAATAAAACAGCCCCTACCTTTTAGGAGACTATACTTAATATGGACAAATTATATTATGCAGCTATAACAAAGCCGGGCAAAGATGTTAATAAACATAAATAGCAGACTGGGGTAAGGTTCTGAAGGTGGAGTTTACTGAGATTAGTTTTGAAGAATAAGTACGGGTTGGCTTCAGTGAATGAGTGTTCCATAAGAGGAAGTGGCATGTAGGCAGTCAGGAAGGAAGTGTACTTTTAAAAATTCAATATGTCAATATTTATATACATGTATATGATCTATGGACACAGCGTAAGCAATATAGCCCCCTCACTCTTGCTCAGTAGGTGGCTGAATAAATGCCTGAAACTGAGAAACAGGCTTTAACTGGCTGTAACAATGGAAATGAGCATAGTGCAAGCAAGGAGCCATCCCTCCTTTCTAAGAGCTCCTCTTCTGTCTACCTGTGAGCACATTTTTCTGACCTCACTTGGAGATGACAAGAATATCACCCACAGGAAACACATTCTACATGTGAGTTTCCTCACTGCACTTTTGGAAGAGGGTCATTAACCAAAATAGTAGTATCATTTCCGATGCAGGAATGGCTTCTTCTCATTCTTCAGCCATCATCACTGTAAAACACTTTTCAAAAAGACTAATTCAGAGCAATATATGGCAACCAGTATAAAAATTCTGTGCTATTCATCTTCTCATGCTGCAATTGGTCACTATAGTGAGCAGGCCTGACAGTTTGCAGATTAAAATGTAAACACTAAGATCGACTCAGTTATGTTGAGGCCAACCATTTCTGACAGTCTCTACAACATGATAAACACCGTCTGTCCACAGTTCCCCAGTATTTGAAAGTTACGACAAACATTTTGCTGAAATGTAAACAACTGACATCATGACTGGTGAAGCAGTGGGCTGCAAATTTATCTAAAATCGAGAAAACAAAGATCTTGTTTGACACTAGATAAACCATTAGTGGTCACCAAGGGAGCAGCTTTGGGAGGTCATAAGTGTTGTCATCAGTCTTCAAAAAATATGCACCAAAGATATTGTCACAAGTTAGTTGAGGCAAGAGTAAGTAATATGAGAGACAAAAGAATCCGAAACTAGTAGAAAAAAGGGTAAACTTTCTTCTTACCCTTAAGGGCAGTTTTTAATTAGAACAGAATTTTAAAATTCTATGAGCCTTAATTTCTGGTTTTTAAATTATTTTAGGTAGAAGAGTATAATATAAAATTTATACTTCCAATTTTCTGTAAGATATAATGAATCTCATTCTTTCCTTTCTTCAACTGTGTAAAAGAGAATTGTTATTACTTCTTTGCAGAGCTTTCCTGAAGTTAAGCAAGTCCAGTGAACAGAAGTTACACAAGTCCAGTTCACTTCTCATGAAGACTTCAAGTTAGCTTTTAAGATGGTTCTGCAAGCCAAAGTCTAGTACTTCACAATTATAAATGATAAGATTAAATTAAACGGCATTTATATTTACAAATTACAGGTACCTCTGCTTTTTGAAAGTTCCCATTATACCACCTCACATTTACAAAAGACTTCCATTAGTACAGGTTTCATCCACTATCTGAAAGGAGAGTGTTCTTTCTCCTATGAACCCTTTTGTAAGCTGAAATAGTGTAAAGCAAAGAAGCAATTAGCATTTCATAAAAGTGAAAATCCTCTTTGGACCTCCTTCAGTTAGCAAAAAAACAGGTACTAACGTAAGTCAAGGGATACTCTTTATGCCACTTTGGCGTAGGAAAGGCTGCATGAAAATGTTCTAATTTTGGACAGTATGGGAAATCTGGATAAGTCAGAATATTGCTGACTGAAATTTTACATCAGTCTATAAATGTTTCTAATTCCCACATCTGTATTGCTGGGCTATACACACTTAGATGATTTTTAACATGAAGAACAAATACGTTAAAATTTTTTGACTTCTAAATATGCTTAGAAAGTGTTTTAAAAAATAGAGGTCACTACAAGACATAGCATCAAATCTACTAAATGAGTCTAAAATCAAAGACTTGGCTTCTTATTGTCCACAATTGTATCAATTAAATTATTTTATACATTTTATATAAGGTAATTAGACTGCACTATATGGCAAATTAAAATCTTAACTTTTCTAATGGATTTATGGTTAATCTTCCATCATTCTGCCAATAACCTGAATATATAAAATGTACTACAAAGAACTCTTAAAAAAAAAAAAAAAAGACTAGAGAAGGGAGACAGTCTTACTATGCAAATGAAAACAGAGGAATCTGTATATTTTATTTTGATCATATCAGCTAAAACAACTGACACAGCTTTATTCCTACTTTGTTATATATATATTTTAAATGTTTTATCTATTTTTGAGAGAGAGAGAGCACGAGCAGGGAAGGGGCAGAGAGAGAGGGGGACAGAGGATCTGAAGCAGGCTCTGTGCTGACAGCAGTGAACACTATGAGCGGCTTGAACTAACGACTGTGAGATCATGACTGGAGCCAAAGTCAGACACTCAACCAACTGAGCCACTGACACATGCCTAAATTATTATATTTTAAATCAAAAGCACTAGGTCTTTTTGTAAAACATGTAATCATAAAATCAAAGACAAAAGCATGAATTTTTTTTACCCAGTCTGGTTCTTCCCACTGGTTGGATCAGTCTTATTTTTCATAAAATATTAGTTACATGTTAAGCATTCTATAGTTTCTTATGAACCTGTTTCTGAACAAACCCAATGCCAGAGAAAGAGGTCACTCAACAATACTCTCTAGTCACAGTCTAGTTCTAACTTATTTCTAGACCCAATCTGTGTGGCAGTTTCCATCTGTTTCTGTTCCTCATAGGTACAGTCATGCTGCTTTTTCTTGTTTCTGCCCTTCCTCTGCTTTTCATATCAGTCAAGATGCTCAGCCCCATTTTTATAGCAAAGACCCAAACTACCCCAGAATAGCCTCAGGTAAGTACTTTATAGTCTTGGTCTGGTCCACCCTGGGACCATATTATTCTAACTTTTCCCACCAAGTCTGTCTTGGCCCCAAAGTCTTAGAACTGCATAGCATGGATTCTTTGGCTTAAATCCTCAGTATACAGGATTTTGTCTAGCTACCCACTTATGGAAAGAAGTCCACACTCTTCACAAATTATCTATTTATTAATATAGTTTCATAATCTTTATAGGCAATAAGGTCTTCCTAATGCATAGTCTATGGTGTTGTACATTTTGACCTATTTTTCATTCAATCCTCAAAGAAATTGGAATTGTATACCTTATACCTTTTATGAAAACCTTTTATATTTATAGGCAAAGTTCATAACATAAGTTTACTCCTTACCATTTTCCTTGTTAATGAATAATTTCAATCACTCATTAATTTTGTGGTTTCTTCAGTAGGTCTGTGTTGAGTATCTATTAATATGTCAGACACTAAACTAGGTTCTAGGGACACAGAGACAAGGATCCTCAAGGACTCTACAATCCTTTAAGAAGACAAACGAGCTGATGAAGCACTCTGGTTTATGATGATTCCCAACCCTGGCTGCATCTCAAAATTACTTTTGGTAGTAACTGGAGGTTACTTTTTGGAGGTTTTTATGTAGGAAGTCTGTGGTGGGCTCAAAGCATCTTTTTCTTTTTAATTTTTATGATAAAAAAATTTTCAAACAAAACAACAAAAAGAAATCATCCAGTCATCTGTATTTAAGAAAATTCCTAAGTAATTCTAAGGCACAGAGTTGAGAGCCACTAAGATATACTACTGAGAAGTACTATGGGAGGGGTAAACATGAATGCACAGGATTATAAAAGAAAAGCTGCTTATCCTGTGTGATGATAGGGTGTATGTGAGCATATGGATACAGAGGGGCAGCTTGAGACGGAAGACTTCCAGAAGATATGACATATAAGCTGGTTTTTAATGATGAGATTTCCAATCTTTTATATTGCCAAAGAGATTTCTAATCAGAAAAATGGAGACCTACCAAGGCACTTCAAGCTCACTGTTGTCCCTGTTGCAGCCCCTTTTCCCCGCAGCCCTCCTTTTGGTGGCTCAGCCAGGATTCCCAGTGGAGAAGAAACTACAGCTCTCTCCATCTCTGTTCAGTGGGACAGCACTTTACCTGCTTTAGGAGTTTACTCCGATCAGGTGATCTCAAAAGACAAGGAACGAAGAAGATATTCTCATAAAAACCTGGATGCAGTAATGCATTTTGTAATTTTACTTCTAGAAATGTGTCCTACAGAAACACCCATACAGGTATTCAGCAAGATATGCAGATCATAATTTTGTTCAACCGACTTTGCCATCTACTAATATTTTTGCTCTAGAAAAATTTAAGTGCATACGATAAATTCAAGGATAGCTTTTCTTCTTTTGGAATTGCAGTGCCAAAAATACCATCTTAGAGGTGGAGTATGTGAGAATTCAAGGTAACCTATCATGAGAGTTATCAAACAAAACATTTTCAGAAACTGTGGCCCAAAAAGTTGGAGTGTGTGTCTGTCTCCCTCATTTATATTTGGATACTTCCCATAACAAAATGTAAAACCTGATGTAAAGAGAAATATATGTCTTGTGTTACTGCAAACATACTCAAATAGATACACTATAGAAATGAATTTAACATTTATGATTCTAGACTGAATGGTTTAACATGCTAATGCCTTGACCATGTTATCCTCTTCTGCTAAGAGGGTAGGAAATTCCATTTTAATTTATGTTGTTAAGGCCTTTACAGACCTGGAGCATGAGCACAGTCATTCACACATTCTACAAATAAGGGAATGGGAGAGTCAGCTAAATAACTGCTAAGGCTACTAAACTTCTAACATTCTATAACATCCAATAATTTCTAAAAATAGGAAAGTAACTTATAGGCTCAAACTACACTTATTAAATTTTGTCACCTATTCTGAAAGTATGTATCATGAAAGGAAAATACATTTCGTATACTATGGAGACACTTTTATATTTTTCCAGAATGTTTTAACTTCTTTTGTCAATGGGACATTGAAAAACTGAATATCTCATTCATGTAGGAAACTTAGTATTCAAGTAAAAATGTCTTAAATATATTTTTCAGTTTCAGCTCTACCACTTACTATGTGGTCAAATTAGTTAATCTCTCTGTGTTTCAATGTCTTTATTTTTAAAATGGGAAAAACATTAAACATTACAGACTCACTGTAATGAGCTAATAAGACAACATTAAAAGGTGTCACAAGAATAAAAGTTCCCTAAATCCTAGAGTTTTGTTGTTCTCACTGACAAACATTTTCCAACCTTAAAATGTCTTATGGATTAATTATGCCTAGTATTGGCAAGGTTGAGTGGAAATGGACTCTTGAAAACCATTGATAGGAATATGAATTAGTATAGTATGAAACACTTTTAGTGGATCTCCATATGGCCAAAATGATGAATTAATTAGTAGACATTCTCCATTTCCTCAGTAAAATTTGTAGACTGATACCTATATCCCAGTGAACATTCTTGCCTCCAAGTGTTATCACAAGTTCTGTTTGTCCTAAAACAAGTTTATGTCAAATGACCATTTACCATATTATGTAATTTAACTAAATGTCAAGTATACCAGTGATGTGTTAGAACAAGTTTCTATAAAAACTAATTTAATGCTTTGGAAAGATTTAATGATAGCAGTTACTAGACAAAACTGCCAGAAAATTAGGTATAACTGACACAAGTGAAATGACTGGGGAGAAAAATGTAAAAATCTAGAGGACTGATCATGAACTCAGATTGTTATAAACTTAAAAAAAGCCCTGAAAGTGGAATTTGTAGATATCATATTACAGATATTACTTGTGTAAGAATAACTAAGGGAATTCAAAAGAAGACAATTATTCACAAAGAAAAGCCTTGCCCCTATATCAGAAGATTGGAAAATGAATATAAATTTGAATGTTTTGTATAAAAACAAGCATCAAAAGTATTTAGGTATCATTTATAATGATGTCCTTGGTTTGACTTTTGGGCTTAACTACTAATCCTAATTACACTAAGATAACTGCTTTTTAACATGTCTGAAGGATAATCTAGGTGATTTTTTTTAATATCAAAATTTCAGGGGCGCCTGGATGGCTCAGTCAGTTGAGTGTCTGACTTCAGCTCAGGTTATGATCTCACTGTTCATGAGTTCAAGCCCTGCGTCGGGTTTGCGCTGACAGCTCGGAGCCTGGAGCCTGCTTCAGATTCTGTGTCTACCTCTCTCTTTGCCCCTCCCCTGTTCATGGTCTGCTTCCCTCCTCAAAAATAAATAAACATTAAAAAAAAATAAAAAAAGATCAAAATTTCAATATCACATCTAGTAAATCTATTCTAGAAAATAAGCCCAAGTCCATGATGACATATGTACAAGGAGGTCCACTGAACCACTTGTGAAAAAGCAAAATCTCCAAAACAATCCAAACATATGTCTACCAATAGGAAAATGGTTAGATAAGTTACTGGTGCACCTATTTCATGGAATACTACGCAGTCTTTCAAAAGAATTGCCAAGATAGAGTAAAAGAGGACTTTCCTTTTCACTGTATTCCCTTTTAGATGATAGTTTAAAAAAAAAGAGAGTTTAATTTTTCAAGGCATTTCTTTTAAATGAAAAACAACCCAGTTCATTAAAAAGGAGAGTTAACTAGATCTACAAGTGCTGACACAGAATGATAATTCACAATATGCTATTAACTGAAAAGAACAATAAATACAGCTTAATATTTTTTGATAAGAAAAAATGTATGTATATATGCACCGGAAAATACACAAATATATGGAAGGATATTTCCCAAACTGTTAATAGTTGTTACATCTAAGGAGAAAGAGTAGGAAAATGAGGGTGATTTCACTTATCCTATTTTTATTCAATATGTCTACATTGCTTTGTTTTTTATTAACAAAAATATATTACAGTAATAAAGGTTATTTTTCTTTAAGAAAGGCTTTGTAAGCCCTATGATCTCCTAAATAGAGGATTAGCCAAATAAATTACAGTATTCTCATATTTTAGAATATTGTGTGGTCCTTAAAAATCATACCTATAATAATGAGAAAATGTTTAAGTGTTACACATTTTTCTACATTATTTAAAAAACAAAGCTAAAATGTTTTATGTTAAGTTACATGTATTTAAATACATATGTTTTATTTGAAAAATTGTTGGTTGCCATTCTTAAGACTTTTGAAAGTCTTAAGTGGGAAGGAGCTGTTGTAATCAACTTTATATTTTCTGACGACAATTCTGTATCTATCCCAGGCCATTAGCAGAGGAAAATCAATTCAACCAACTCATACATACTGGAGATTTGTATAGATTTGCCCCTTCTCTCCTTCCCCCTACATGATGGTATATTTTTGTTCTCTTTAGGGAAATTCAATTAACAATATTAGTCTCCTCCTCTGTCAGTGATGAACACCACTGAGATTCTCGTCACTACCTAAAGACATGTAAGATGGGCTTACGGATTCCCTGACTTGCTAGTTAACAGGAGAATTACTGCCCACTCCTATAAATGACTCTATGTGCTTCTTGTCATAAACACAGTGACAGCTACTGAAATCAATCTTTCATGACCTTATTGATTAGGACACTTAGAAATAATGAGACTTCACCGGTGGCAGAGTAATGCTTAGAAAAAGAAAAAAATACTCCAATGAGGGCTTGCCTATTAACACTGCCAAATTTATCTTTCCATTGCCCTTTTCCTATTATAGACGTTCACTTAGAAATATACATGTCAAAAGTTAATCAATTTTGTGGTTCATGTGCTTTTTCTTAATACTTGCTAATAACATATTTTAAATGAACAAAATAGACATAAAAACAATTTTTGATCACTGTTCCAATGCTATAAGATCAGAGCATAATTTCTAAATAAGGTAACACCTGGGCTTCTCTGAGAGTGATTACAAGATGAAAGCCATTTAGGAAAAACCTGACTATTTTATGAGGGAGGAGCTTTAAATACGGTTTCACTCATCTGAATATTTTCTGCTAACACAAACTACATATATGATGTGCTTCAAGCAAAACATAAATAATTAGAGCTGGACAGAACCGTAGAAATCTTCTAATGCAAACTACTTCTCAAATTATAAAAAAGTACAGCCTAGGGAAGGGAAGTGACTTGACTAGGGTGATACCCGAACAAAGCTAATTTTAGAATCCAGAACTTATCTGATGAGATGTTTCATAATTTTCCATAAAGAAGAGAAGGTAGAGTATATCTAGCTAAGAAAAAAGAATTTATCTTTTATATTCTATATGAATTTTAGAGTATCTAGGATGGGGTTAATAAACACAACCATTTTTTGTATAAAATATGGGATTAAATGGACAAGAACTGCATCCCTTGTACAGTACAGATGCTCAATAAAAACAGGCATATCTCTCTGAGGAATGTTTCTATGGATAATACTTTCCTGGAATTCCTCTTGGTTTTTAATACTCAAACTTCATAGAACACATTTATTTCTCTTTTTTTATTTTTCTTAAATAGTTTATTGTCAAGTTGGTTTCCATATAACACCCAGTGCTCATCCCAACAAGTGCCCTCCTCCATGCCCATCACTCCCCTTCCCCTCACCCCCACCCCCATCAGCCCTCAGTTTGTTCTCGGTATTCAGGAGTCTCTCATGGTTTACCTCCCTCTCTCTCCCCAGCTATTTTCTCCCCTTCTCCTCCCCCATGGTCCTCCGTTAAGTTTCTCCTGTTCCACTTATAAGTGAAAACATACGGTATCTGTCCTTCTCTGCCTGACGTATTTTGCTCAGCATAACACCCTCGAGTTCCATCCATGTTGCTACAAATGGCCATATTTCATTCTTTCTCATTGCCATGCAGTATTCCATTGTATAAATATACCACATCTTCTTGATCCATTCATCAATTAATGGATACTTAGGTTCTTTCCATGTTTTGGCTACTGTTGAGAGTGCTGCTATGCACACTGGGGTACATGTGCCCCTATGCAACAGCACTCCTGTATCCCTTGGGTAAATTCCTAGCAGTGCTACTGCTGGGTCATAGGGGAGTTCTATTGTTAATTTTTTGAGGAACCTCCACACTGTTTTCCAGAGGGGCTGCACCAGTTTACATTCCCACCAACAGTGTAGGAGGGTGCCCGTTTTTCCACATCCTCACCAGCATCTAGAGTCTCCTGGTTTGTTCATTTTAGCCACTCTGACCGGCTTCAGGTGGTATCTCAGTGTGGTTTTGATCTGCATTTCCCTGATGAGGAGGGACGCTGAGCATCGTTTCATGTGTCTGTTGGCCATCTGGATGTCCTCTTCGGAGGACATGTGTCTGTTCATGTCTTCAGCCCATTTCTTGACTGGATTATTTGTTTTTTGGGTGTGGAGTTTGGTGAGTTCCTTATAGATTTTGGATACTGGCCCTTTATCTGATAGGTCATTTGCAACTATCTTTTCCCATTCCGTCAGTTGCCTATTTAGTTTTGGTGATTGTTTCCTTTACCGTGTCTTTTCATTTTCTTGATGGTGTCCTTTGAAACATAAAAATTTTAAAGTTGATGAAGTTTAATTTATGTGTTTTGTCTTTCATTGATTGTGGTTTTGGGTGTCTTTATCCAAGGTTATGAGATTGAGATCTTAGTTTTTATTTAAGTTTTTATCTGCATATTTTGTATCACAGTTTAGGGAGGTAAGAAAGTAAGTCATGGAAAAGAATCCATTACAGTAAGGGTAGCAACAGATACATGCAATTTCCAGATTTCAACATCATCAGGTGTTACAGGGAGCATATAGTTCCTTCTGTCTAATGTACAGTACGATGTTGTGTCCAGTAGTTGCAAGCAAAGGGTCCATACTGGAAATCTCCCTCTCACTGTTAGTAATCCATTCCTAAAATGAATCCTGTGAAGATTTTAACAGGAAGCCTACTTCACATTACTTTAAATTTTTAAAAATGCATTTATGTCAATCTTAAACCCCAACCAATTTCCTGAACTGTATTAAAATATAATAAGATGCAAATATAAATAATAGACACTCATGTTAGGATGTTAAATGTTTAAAATTAACAACACAGTTAATATTTTGCTTTGCACACAGTAGCGTATTACACATCCCCTTTGTTGACAGTGCATTTTTCACAGTGTCTATATGTAATCCTGACATTTTGCACATTCTATGTGGATTGTAATTCAGCTTGTACATTACTGTATTTAAAATGTACTGATTTGAGGTATATATAAATTTTTCTGTATATATAGCAGCTGAAAAACATTGTATTGAGAAATAAGTGTGACATCCCCAAAGGCAAGGCAGTCAAGCGCAAAAATGAACTATTGGGACCTCATCAAGATAAAAAGCTTCTGCACGGCAAAGGAAACAATCACCAAAACTAAATAGGCAACTGACGGAATGGGAAAAGATAGTTGCAAATGACCTATCAGATAAAGGGCCAGTATCCAAAATCTATAAGGAACTCACCAAACTCCACACCCAAAAAACAAATAATCCAGTCAAGAAATGGGCTGAAGACATGAACAGACACATGTCCTCCGAAGAGGACATCCAGATGGCCAACAGACACATGAAACGATGCTCAGCGTCCCTCCTCATCAGGGAAATGCAGATCAAAACCACACTGAGATACCACCTGAAGCCGGTCAGAGTGGCTAAAATGAACAAACCAGGAGACTCTAGATGCTGGTGAGGATGTGGAAAAACGGGCACCCTCCTACACTGTTGGTGGGAATGTAAACTGGTGCAGCCCCTCTGGAAAACAGTGTGGAGGTTCCTCAAAAAATTAACAATAGAACTCCCCTATGACCCAGCAGTAGCACTGCTAGGAATTTACCCAAGGGATACAGGAGTGCTGTTGCATAGGGGCACATGTACCCCAGTGTGCATAGCAGCACTCTCAACAGTAGCCAAAACATGGAAAGAACCTAAGTATCCATTAATTGATGAATGGATCAAGAAGATGTGGTATATTTATACAATGGAATACTGCATGGCAATGAGAAAGAATGAAATATGGCCATTTGTAGCAACATGGATGGAACTCGAGGGTGTTATGCTGAGCAAAATACGTCAGGCAGAGAAGGACAGATACCGTATGTTTTCACTTATAAGTGGAACAGGAGAAACTTAACGGAGGACCATGGGGGAGGAGAAGGGGAGAAAATAGCTGGGGAGAGAGAGGGAGGTAAACCATGAGAGACTCCTGAATACCGAGAACAAACTGAGGGCTGATGGGGGTGGGGGTGAGGGGAAGGGGAGTGATGGGCATGGAGGAGGGCACTTGTTGGGATGAGCACTGGGTGTTATATGGAAACAAACTTGACAATAAACTATATAAAAAAATGAAAAGAGAATACAAATAATGGGAGAAAAATATCTGTAAATCATATTACTGATAAAGAACTGATATCCATAATATATAAAAGATACAACTCAACAATAAATAACCTAGTTTAAAAACTAGCAAGGGCTGGCTAGGGGTTTATCAATTTGGCTTATTCTTTCAAAAAACCAGCTTTTAGTTTCATTGATCTGTTCTACTGAGTTTTAAAAAAATGTTTATTTTGGGGGGAGGGGCACAGAGAGGAAGACAGAAGATCCCAAATGGGCTCTGTGCTGACAGCAGTGAACCCTATGTGGGGCTGGAACTCATGAACCATGAGATCATGACCTGAGCCTATGTCAGATGCTTAACTGACTGAGACACCCAGGTGCCCCCATTCTACAGTTTTGTTTTTTGTTATTGTTGTTTCTATATCATTTATTGCTGCTCTAATCTTTATTATTTTCCTTTTTCTCCTAGCTTTAGGTTTTATTTGCTGCTTGTTTCTAGCTCCTTTAGGCACAGGGTTATATTATGTATTTGGGACCTTTCTTGCTTCTTGAGCTAGGCTTGAATTGCAATGTACTTTCCTCTTTGGACTGTCTTTGCTGCCTCCCAAAGGGTTTGGACTGTTGTGTTTTCATTTTCATTTGCTTCCATGTATTTTAAAGAATTTCTTCTTTAATTTCCTGGTTAACCCATTCATTCTGTAGTAGGATGTTCTTTAACTCCATGTATTTAAGGGCTTTCCAAATTTTTTCTTCTGATTTACTTCATGTTTCGTAGGATTTTGATCTGAAAATACGCATGGTATGATCTTGATCTTTCTGTATATGTTGAGGGCTGATTTGTGACCCAACTTGTGATCTATTCTGGAGAATGTCCAATGTGCACTAGAGAAGAATGTATATTCTGCTACTTTAGGATGAAATGTTCTGAATATATATGTTAAGTCCATCCAGCCCAGTGTGTCATTCAAAGCCACTATTTCCTTGTTGATATTCTGCTTAGATGATATGTCCATTACTGTTAAGTGGGGGTATTAAAGTCTCTTACGATTATGGTATTATGATCATTGAGTTTATGTTTATTATTAATTGATTTATATATTTGGGTGCTCTCAAGTTGAGAGCATAAATATTTATAATTGTTAGATCTTCTTGCTAGATAGACCCCTTAATTATGATACGTTGCCCTTCTTCTTCTCTTGTTATAGTCTTTGTTTTAAAATCTAGTTTGTCTGATTAAGTATGGCTACTCTGGCTTTCTTTAGACCTCCATTAGTATGATAGATGGTTATCTATCCCCTCACTTTCCATCTGCAGGTGTTTTTAGGTCTAAAATGAGTCTCTTGTAGGAAGCATATAGATGAATCTTGTTTTTTTTTTACACCCATTCTGATACCCTATGTCATTTGAGCATTTAGGACATTTACATTATTAGTGAAAGATAAGACTTTAGTGCCATTGTGTTACCTGTAGAGTTGGTGTTTCTGGAGATGTTCTCTGGCCATTTCTAGTCTTTGTTGCTATGGTCTCCTCCCCCCCATCTCAAAGAGGCCCCCTTAAAATTTCTTGCAGGGCTGGTTTAGTGGTCAGGAACTCCTTTAGTTTTTGTTTGTCTGGGAAAATCTTTATCTCTCCTTCTATTCTGAATGAATGATAAGCACTGATGAATAAAGATTTTTGGTTGCATATTTTTCCCATTCACGTTGAATATTTCCGGCTACTCTTTCTGGCCTGCCAAGTTTCAGTGGACAGGTCTGCTACTAGCATTATGTGTCTACCCATGTAGGTTAAGGACCATTTGTCCCTAGCTGCTTTCAGAATTCTCTCTTCATATTTTGCAAGTTTCACTATGATATTTCCAAGGTGTTGAACTGTTTTTGTTGATTTTGAATGCAGTTCTCTGTGCCTCTTGGACTTGAATTCCTGTTTTCTCCCCTAGATTAGGGAAGTTCTCAGTTATAATATGTTCAAACAAACCTTCTGCCCCTTTTTCCCAGACTTCTCCTTCTGAGACTCCTATGATACAAGTATTGTTTCATTTCATGGAATATTTATTTCTCAAAGTCTCCCCTCATGATCTAGTAATTTCCTTTCCTTCTTTTTTTCAGCTTCATTATTTTCCATAATTTTATCTTCTATTTCACCTATAACCCAGCAATTACACTACTGGGTATTTATCCAAAGGATTCAAAAATGCTGATTTGAAGTGGCACATACATCCCAATGTTTATAGTAGTACTATCAATATTAGCCAAATTATGAAGAGAGTCCAAATGTCCAAATGGGTAAAGATGTAGTATGTGTCACACACACACATTGGAATGCTACTCAGCAATAAAAATGAACGAATTCTTGCTATCTGCAACAATGTGGATGGAACTAGAGTGTAATATGCTAAGTGAAATAAGTCAGAGAAAGATATCATATGATTTTATTCATACGTGGAATCTGAGAAACACAACAGATGAACATAGGGGAAGGAAAAGAAACAGAAGATAACAGCAGAGAGGGAGGCAAACCAGTAAGAGACTCTTAAATACAGAGAACAAATTGAGGGTTGCTTGAGGGGAGATGGGTGGGTGGATGGGCTAAATGGGTGATGGGCATTAAGGAGGGCAGTTGGATGAGCACTGGGTGTTCTATGTGAGTGATGAATCACTGAGTTCTGCTCCTGAAACCAATACAACACTGTATATCAACGAACTTGAATTTAAATAATTTAAATAAACACATTTTTAAAAATGAGCAAAGAATTTGAGTAGACATTTCTTTACAAAGATATACAAATAACCACATCAAGATGCTCAATATTATTAGTTTTCAGGGATATGCAAATCAAAATCTCAGTGAGATACCACTGCATACTCACTAGGATGTCTATATCTACACAGACAGAAATTAAAAAGAATGAGAAAAAACTTGAATCTTCACATGTTGCTAGCAGGAATACAAAATGGTGCACTGACTTTGGAGAGTTTGGCAGTTTCTTGAAAGGTTAAATAAAGAAATTACTATACAACTAAGCAATTTCATTCTTTTTTTTTTTTAATGTTTTATTTATTTCTAGGAGATAGAGAGAGAGACAGCATGAGCAGGGGAGGGTCAGAGAGAGAGGGAGTCACAGACTGAAACAGGCTTCAGGCTCTGAGCTGGCAGTCAGCACAGAGCCCGACACGGGGCTCGAACCCATGAACCGCGAGATCATGACCTAAGCAGAAGTCGGACGCTTAACCGACTAAGCCACCCAGGCGCACCTAAGCAATTTCATTCTTAGGTACATACCCTAAAGAAATGAAAATATATGGGCACACAAAACCTAATGAATGTTTATGCATTAGTTCTAATACCCCCCCCCAAAAAAAACAAAAACAAATGAGACTTCTGAGGAAGATGATGGGGAAGGAGGATTTTAGGCTTGCCTCAATCCCACAGACACATGTAGATAACAGCCACAGTAGTGTAAATAATCAATAAAACAATGAGAAGACTGGTAGGAGAAACTCTCCACAGCTAAATGTAGAGAAGAGGCCACATTCAAAAGGGTAGGAAGGATGGAGGGTGGTCAAATACCAACCTGACTAATGGGAATTTTGCAGGACAGGTGACACCACAGACTTGGGGAGGGAAGAGGTACCCCAGGCATGGGGGTACCCAGTGGCAAGAAGAATCCCCATTAACATCTGGCTTTGAAAACTGGAGGGGAGGAACTCACTGAGACCCTTAAGAAAGAGATTAAAAACATAAAAAAAGAACCAATAAGAAATAAAGAATTCAGTAACTGAAATTAAAAATACACTAGATGGAATAAATAGTAGACCAGAGGAAGGAGAAGAACAGATCAGCAACATGGAGGAAAGAGTAACAGAAAGCAATTAAGCTGAACAGGAGAGAGAAAAAATAGCAATAAAAAATAAAAATAAACTAAGGGAACTCAGGAACACCATCAAGCATAATAACATTCACATTATAGGGATCACAGGAGAAGAAAGAGAATAGGAGGTACAAAATTTATCTGAATAATAGCTGAAAACATCTCAATTCTGAGAAAGAAAACAGTAATTAAGACCCAGGAGGCACAGAGAGGCCTCAACAAAATCAACCTAAGGAGGTCCATACTAAGACACATAACAATTAAAATGACAAAAAGTAGTGACAAAGAGAGAATTTTAAAAGCAGTAAGAGGAAAAAACAACAACCACCACCCAGTTACATATAAGGGAAACCCTGTAATGCTACCAGCTGGTTCAGCAAAAACTATGCAGGCCAGAAAGGAATGGCATGATGTATTCAAAGTGCTGAAAGAAAAAAAAAAAAAAAACCCTTGCAACCAAGAATACTCTACCCAGCAAGGTTATCATTTAGAATAGAAAGAGAGATGAATAGTTTCCCAGACAAACAACATTAAAGGAATTCATCACCAGTAAACCAGACTTACAAGAAATGCTAAAGGGGACTCTGCGTAGAAAGGAAAGGATATAAGCTGAAGTAAGAACAATAGGAAGCACAAAAGTAGTAAAATTAAGTATATCTATAAAAATGAGTCAAGGAATTCACAAAATAAAAGGATTTAAAGTATGACACCATATACCTAATATGTGAGAAGGAATAAAAGTTTAGTGCTTTTAAAATGGGTTCAAACTGGGGTGCCTGGGTGGCTCAGTCAGTTGAATGTCTGTCTTCGGCTCAGGTCATGATCTCATGGTTCATGGGTTTGAGCCCCATTTTGCGCTCTGTGCTGACAGCTAGCTCAGAGCCTGGAGCCTGCTTCGGATTCTGTGTCTTCCTCTCTCTCTGACCCTCCCCTGCTCATGCTGCCTCTCTCCCTCTCTCTCAGAAATAAATAAAACATTAAAAAAAATAGGTTCAAACTTATGAACCACCAACTTAATACAGATTGCTATATGCCTTATGCATATATTAAATAAACCTAATGGTAACCACAAATCAAAAACCAGTAAAAGATATGCAAAAAATAAAGAGGAAAATATCCAAGTAAAATCAGTAAATAAAGCCAGTCAAATGCGAGAGAAGAATGCAAGAGAAGAACAAAGAACTACAATGCCAACAAATTAGACAACCCGGAAGAAATGGATAAATTCCTAGAGACATAAACTATAAAAGCTGAATCAGGAAGAAATAAAAAACTTGAACAGACTGATTACCAATGATGAAATTGAATCAGTAATTTAAAAACTCCCCATAAATACAAAAGTCCAAACCAGATGGCTTCATAGGTGAATTCTATCAAACATTTAAAGAGTTAATATCTATACTTCTAAAATAATTCAAATAGAGGAGGAAGGAAAGTTTACAAATTCATTCTATGAGACCAGTATTACCTTGACAACAAAACCAAGGTAAAGACATTACTAAAGGTGGTTGTATGGAAACCAACATGACAATAAACTATTAAAAACAAAAAGTAAAAAAAAAAAGACACTACTAAAAAAGAGAACTAAAGGCCCAAATCACTAATGAACATAGATGTAAAAATCATCAACAAAATATTACCAACTGAATCTAATAATGCATTAAAAAATCATTCACTGTGATCAACTGGGATTTATTCCTGGGATTCAAAAGTGGTTCAACATTCACAAATCAATCAAGGTGATACATCACATATCAACAAGAGAAAGGATAAAAACCATATGATCGTTTCAACAGATGCAGAAAAAGCATAAGAAACAATATTCATTCATTATAAAACCCCACACACATAGTAGGTCTGAAAGGAACATACCTCTATATAATAATGGCCATCTATTAAAAACACACAGCTAACATCATACTCAACGGTGAAAAACTAAAAGTTGTTCCCCTAAGATAAGAAGACAAGAATGTCCACTCTCACCACTTTTATTAAACATATTATTGGAAATCCTAGCCAAAATCAGACAAGAAAAAGAAAAGGCATCCAAATTGGCAAGAAAGAAGTAGAACTTTCACTATTTGCAGATGACATGATACTCTATATAGAATACCCTAAAATTTCCAACAGAAAGCTGCTAGAACTGATAAATGAATTCAGGAAGGTCATAGGATATAAAATTGATAAAGAGAAATCAATTGCATTTCTATACACTAATAATGAAGTAGCAGAAAGAAAACCCAAGAATATACTCCCATTTACAACTACACCAAAAATAATAAAATGCCTGGAAATAAATTTAACCAAGGAGGTGAAAGACCTGTACTCTTTAATTTAATTTCCCATTTACTCTACTTATCCCATTCCCAGGCCCTGACAACCCCCATTCTAGTCTCTGGTCCTATAAGTTTGATTTTTTTAGATTTCACTTACTGGTGAGATCACACAGTATTATTGGTCTTTCTCTAATTTATTTCACAATTGCATAGTACTCTCGAGATTCATCCATGTTGTCACAAATGGCAGGATTTCCCCTTTTATGGTTAAATAATATTCCACATTTTCTTTATTCATTCATCTGTTGATGAGGTAGTTCCATGTCTGGTCTATTGTGAACAATGCTGCAATGAACCTGGGAATGCAGCTATTTCTTCAAGATAGTCATTTCATTTCTTTCAATTACATTCCAGAGGTAGAATTACTAGAACATACGGTAGTTTTATTTAAAAATTTTGAGAAACCTCCATACTGTTTTTCACAACAGCAATACCAATTTATATTACCAACAACAGTACACAAAGGTTCTCATCCTTGCCAATACCTATTGTCTTTTTGGCAATAGCCATTCTAACAGGTGTTTAAGGTGATCTCTAACTGTGGGTTTGATTTGCATTTTCCTAATGATCAATGATGCTGAGCACTTCTACATAAACCTGCTGGCCACTGGTATGTATTCTTTGAAAAAATGTCTATTCATGCCCTTTGCACATTTTTTTTTTTGCTATTTATTTATTTATTTATTTATTTATTTTTTTACAAATAGTTTATTGTCAAATTAGTTTCCACATAACACTCAGTGCTCATCCCCACAAGTGTCCTCCTCCATGCCCATCCCCCCTCCCCCCCACATCCATCAGTCCTCAGTTTTTGTCAGCATTCAAGAGTCTCTCATGGTTTGCCTCTCTCCCTTTCCCCCACCATTTCCGCCCTTCTTCTCCCCCTTGTTCCTCCGTCAAGTTCCTCCTAATCCTCCTATACGTGCAAACATATGATATTTGTCCTTCTCTGCCTGACTTATTTCACTCAGCATAACACCCTCAAGGTCCATCCATGTTGCTACACATGGCCAGATTTCATTGTTTCTCATTGCCATGTAGTATTCCATGGTATAGATAAACCACATTTTCTTGATCCATTCATCTGTTGATGGACACTTAGGCTCTTTCCATGTTTTAGCTATTGTGGAGAGTGCTGCTATGAACATTGGGGTACATGCCTTTGCACATTTTTAAATCCAATGATGCAATGTAGAAGTTCCTTATATATTTTGGCTATTAACCCCTTATCAGATAATATGGTTCACAAATATTTTCTCCTATTCTGTGGATTGCCTTTTCATTTTGCCGGTTGTATATTTTGCTGTTCAGAAGCTCTTAACTTTAATATAGTCCCAGTTGTGGCACCTGGGTGGCTCAGTTGGTTAAGTGTATGACTTCAGCTCAGGTCACAATCTCAAGGTTTGTGGATTTGAGCCCTGCATTAGGCTCTGTGCTGACAGCTCAGACACTGGACTCTGCTTCGGATTCTGTGTCTCCCTCTTTCTGCCCCTCTCCCACTCATGTTCCCTCTCAAAAAAATAATAAACACTAAAATATGCATATATATATGTGTGTGTGTATACATACATACATATTCTTCTATACCCATTTTGTTGGGAGCTTCTAATGATGAAAGCATTTGAATTTTGCTGAAATCTTTTTATCTTTCAGTCTATTAATGTTGTACATCACCTTTTTTGATTTGTGTATGTTGCACTATTGTTGCATCTCAGGAATAAATCTCACTTGATCATGATGTATGATCCTTTTAATGTGCTTTTAAATTTGGTTTCCTACTGTTCTGATGAGGATTTTGTATCTATGTTCATCAGGAATACTGTCCTATAGTTTCTTTTATTGTTGTATCGTTATCTAGCTTTGGTATCAGGGTAATACTGGCATCATAAAATGAGAATGTCAGTGTTTCTCCTCACCAGTTTTTTGGAATAGTCTAGAATAGAGAAGGATTAGTATTAATACTTTTTAAAATGTTTGGTAGAACTTACCAGTGGACCCATCTAGCCCAGGGCTTTTCTTTGTTGGGAGGTCTTTGATTACTGATTCAATAACCTCACTTGTTTTCTTTCTATTTCTTCATGATTTAGTCTTGGTAAGTATTTCTTGGAATTAATCCATTTCTTCTAAGTTGTCCAATCTGATGGTATATAACTGTTCATGGTAGTCTCTTATGACCTTTTATATTTTGATGTTATCAGTTGTTAACATCTCTTATTTCTGATTTTATTTGAACTTCTTTTCTTAATTAGTGTACTTAAAGCTTTGTCGATTTTATCTTTTCAAACAACTAGCGTTCTGTCATTGATCTTTTCTATTGTTTCTATTTCACATATTTGTGGTCTGACCTTTGTTATTTCCTTTCTTCTATTAACTTTGGGATTTGTTTCTTTTTTTTTTTTTGTAGGCATTTGAGGTTTAAAGTTAGGTTGTTTGAGTTTTTTAAATGTAGGCGTTTATCTTCATAAACGTCCTCTTATAGCTGCTTTTGTGGTATCCGTTAAGTCTTGATAGATTGTGTTTCCATTTTCTTTGTTTCAAGATATTCTTAAATTTCCCTTTTGAGTTCTTGTTTGATCCATTGGTTGTTTAGGAGGATAATGTTTAATTTCTACATATTTGTGTATTTTGCACTTTTCTTTGTTATTGATTTCTCGTTTAGTTTATTTTTCTATTTAGTTCTATAGTTCTATATAGTTTATTACATGGGATATAGGTGAGGTGCACAGAGCACCGGGGTAACTGCAGGCCATTTGGGATTTGCACATGACGTATCCCCAGGCTCTCATTGGTGAGCTTCCTAATGTAATTGGCAATGTAGTTAGTAGGATCCACTTTTCCTTGATGTCTTCCAAGAGCCCTGGCTGCTCTGCTGTTCATTCAGCAGCCACATTCTACAACCTACACATGGAGCACACCTTAAGGAGGGGCTAAAAAGAAATGGGTCTCTTTGGCAGCATCCTGCACAGCTGGCAAAGCCAGACTGTCACTAACAGGCTCTCACTTTACCACAAGGAAGAAATCACATGCCAAGAAGGTCTCTTGTGACCCTGAGCTGTGCCTCCTTGTGGGAGGAGGGATGACCCTAGTAAAGTTAAAAGATTCATCTTGTCCTCTTCTGTGTATCTGATTTCACAATTTTTTGCTTTAATAGTGTGCTGGAACTTCTCTGTTGGACTCCTGATGTGGGCAATTGTCTAAAGTGGTATTCTTTGGAGGGAAAGGTGATAAAAAAATGATTATTATACCATGTTGATTATATCAACCAACTCTAATTATTTCTTATTTAAAATTGGTTAGGTTATTCTGCCTAAAGTTTTAAAAAGGAATTTAGGATCATCTTTTAATATTTCATGAAAAAGTTTACTGAAGTTTTAATTGAACTTTATTTATGGTTTAATTTGTGGTGACTTGATATCTTTAGTCATCCCAATTGTGAGCATTATATAGCCCCATATGTATGTATGTATGCAGGGAGGTAGGTATGTTTGTTTATTTTTTAATTGTTTCAAGTTTTTATTTAAATTCTAATTAGTTAACTTTTAAATAGTGTACTATTTGTTTCAGGAAAATTTAGTGATTCATCACTTACACATAACACCCAGTGCTCACTACAACATGTGCCCTACTTAGTACTCATTACCCATTTAGTCCATCCCCTACCCACCTCTTCTCCAGCAACCCTCAGTTTGTTCTCTATAGTTAAAAGTCTCTTGTGACTTGTCTCCTTTTCTTTTTCTCTTCCTTCCTGTATGTTCATCTTTTTTGTTTCTTAAATTCCACGTGGGTGAAATCATATGGTATTTGTTTTTCTCTGACTTATTTCACTTAGCATAATACACTCTAGCTCCATCCATGTCATTGCAAATGGCAAGATATATATTTTTTGATGGCTGAGTAATATTCCATTATGTGTGTGTTTGTGCGTGTGCGTGCGCACACACACATATATATACATATACATCACACATCTTCTTTATCCATTCATCAGTCAATGGACATTTGGGCTCTCTTCCTAATTTGGCTATTGTTGAGAATGATGCTATAAACATCAGGTAATTGCGTCCCTTTGAATGAGTATTTTTATATCCTTTGGGCAAATACCTAGTAGTGCAATTGCTGAGTCATACAGTAGTTATATTTTTAACTTTTTAAAACTCTGCTTTCCAGAGTGGCTGCACCAGTTTGCATTCTCACTAATAGTGTAAGAAGGTTCCCCTTTCTTCACATCCTCACCAACATCTGTTGTTTCCTGTGTTGTTGATTTTAATAATTCTGACAGGTGTGAGGTAGTATCTCATGGAAGTTTTGATTTGTATTTCCCTGATGATGAATGATGTTGAGCATCTTCTCATGTGTCTGTTAGCCGTCTGGATGTGTTCTTTGGAAAATTGTCTATTCGTGTTTTCGGTCCATTTCTTAACTGGATATATTTTGGGTGTTGAGCTATACAAGTTCTTTACAGATTTTGGATACTAACCCTTTATCCAATATGTCATTTGCAAATACCTTCTCCTCCCATTCTGTAGGTTGCCTTTCAGTTTTGTTGATTGTCTCCTTCACTATGCAGAAGCTTTTCATCTTGATGAAGTCCTAGTAGTTCATTTTTGCTTTATTTCCCTTGCCTCTGGAGATGTGTCTAGTAAGAAGTTGTTCTGGATGAGGTTAAAGAGGTTTCCACTAGGATTTTGTTGGTTTCCTGTTTCACAGTTAGGTCTTCCATCCATTTTGAATTTATGTTTGTATATGGTATAAGAAAGGGGTCTAGCTTCCTTCTGCATTGTGCTGTCCATTTTTCCCAACACCATTTGTTAAATAGACTGTTTTTCTTTCCATTGGATATCATTTCCTTTTCTGTCAAAGGTTATTTGACCGTATAGTTGTGGGTCCATTTCTGGGTCTTCTATTCTGTTCCAATGATCTATGTATTCTTTGAATAGGGTTTTATAACTTTATCCAGAAAAGTCTTTTTTTTTTTTTTTTTTTTTTTTTAGTTTTTTTTGGCATAGTTTTTGTTGTTATTCACAATGACATTAGAATTTCTTTCTTTCTTACATTTCTAATTAGTTGGTCACTGGTGTTTAGGAACACTATTTTGNTTTGACCGTATAGTTGTGGGTCCATTTCTGGGTCTTCTATTCTGTTCCAATGATCTATGTATTCTTTGAATAGGGTTTTATAACTTTATCCAGAAGTTTTTTTTTTTTTTTTTTTTTTTGTTAAGGCTATTCCTAGGCATAGTTTTTGTTGTTATTCACAATGACATTAGAATTTCTTTCTTTCTTACATTTCTAATTAGTTGGTCACTGGTGTTTAGGAACACTATTTTGACAAATGGACCCTGTAACCAAGAATCTTATTGGATTTTCTTTAATTTTTCCATGTAGACAAGCATATTATCAGTAAATACTCAACTCTGTTTCTTTCCTGCTTATCTTTTATACAGGCATGAGGTCTAGGTATGTTAATAACATACCTCACAGATAACCAATCAAGAAGGAGCACTAACTTTAAATAATCCATATGGCTATACATATCAGCCAGTTATCAGTGATACTTTTTGGTACTATATTGAGTTAGTCAGACCCTCCAGGACAGCACATCGATGTTTCAGTATCAAATACAATGTTTGCTGCAGGCTTTTGGTAAACACTCTTTATTAGGCTCTTGTTCTTAAACTAAATCATTAAAATTGTTAAAATCTCAGAATAAGTGTTGAATTTTAACTGATATCTTTTGTTTCTATTGATCATATTGTTTTTCCTCCTTTAATTTTTAAAAATAATGATTTATATTAATTTATTTAAAAATATTTTTAAATGTTTATTTATTTTTGAGAGAGGGGAGCACGAATGGGAGAGAGAGAGATGGAGACACAGAATTGGAAGCAGATTCCAGTGTGGGTTCAAACTCACAACTCATGACCTTAGATCACGACCTGAGGTGAAGTCAGATGCTTCACTAAGCCAAACAGGTGCCGTTGTATTATTTTATTTTTAGATGTTACAGTATCCTTCATCCCTATAATAGTACTTGATTATAATGTGACTAAATTTTAATTCTCACAATTGATAGAGTTAGATATGCCATCCTATCAATATTTTTCAAAGGAGAAAACTGAAGTTTCCTACCAACGTTAATAATCTGGCTAAGTTTACAGAGCTACTATAAGGCTGGTCAGGAATTTGAATTTAGGGCCAGAACTACAAACTCTGTGGTCTTGATGACTGCATTATATTGTTATCAACATCAGCTGACTGCCTACTGACTGTAAGAGTTTAACATATATTATTAAATTTAACAACCATATAATCCTTCGGGGTATGTCAGTAACATACATTTTACTAATAAGAAAACTAAAGCCCAGGGAGATTAGCTTTTCCAGGGTCACACAATAAAGAGGTAGGAGGTTCTAGATCCAGGCTTTTAACATTGTTCTCAGCTGCTTCCTTAAATACCTTCCCATTGATGCTCCAGTTTTGACCCATATCACATGCAGCTTTCAGCAATCCCATTTCATCACAGTTCCTGGTAATGGAATACAGAACAAGCTGGATGAATTAATTTATTCGAAGAGATAGTTTCTCCAACAATCTCCAACAATCCATTCAGGAATCTAATGTCAGAAAAACTGAATTTCCCAGTATGGGGGATGTATATACTTAGTAACAGCAAGACATAAGTTAAGGTTTCTTGAGTATTTTATTTGAAAAATAAATATTTTTTTTTGCATCTTTTTCATGATATCATCTATGTTTATTTTAACCAGAAAATAATATTTTATATTATATGCCATGGAGGAGAAAAAGAGTTTTCTATTTGCCTTTCTATCTTGCCTTAGAACACAAGATATGTGCCACGGAGTCTACTAATGAAAAGAACTGAGCTGGACTGAAGACAGCTAGCACCAAGGTCTTTAGATGGGCAATTTCTCATTTTTTACTGTCACTGTTTCCGAGAACCTAGATTTATATAAATGCAATTTAAAACAGAAAGTGTTTACTTACTACATCAGGCAATCAATCACTAAGGTGAGCCCAAGAACAGAATACTGCCAGAGAAGTAGCATGATGGAATATGCCATGACTGTTAGGATGCTATGGGCAGAAACTTCAAAAAGCACATCATCTTACTAAGAGGTGAAATCACTCATGGCATAACCTGGGTTGAACAGGTTCTCTTTTTTTAAGTTTTAATTTTAATTCCCATTAGCTAATATACAGTGTTAGGTTAGTTTCAGGTGTACAATACAGTGATTCAACAATTCCATACACCACCCAGTGTTTATCACAGGTGCATTCCTTAATCTCAATCACTTATTTAACTAAACTTCTCACACCTCACCCCTCTGGTAACTATCAGTTTGTTTTCTATTAAGAGTCTGTTTCTTGGTATGTCTCTCTTTTTTTCCCTTTGCTCATTTGTTTTGTTTCTCAAATTACACATGAGAGAAATCATATGGTATTTACTTACTTCATTGAGCATTATAGTCTTTAGCTCTAGTCATGTTGTTGCAAATGGAAAGACTGCATCCTTTTTATGGCTGGATTATATTCCATAAATATTAATTTTATGGCCATATTATAATGGAATATTATTATGGATATATATCACCTATATATATGGAGATATATATCACATCTCTTTTATCTAGGGCCACCAAGTCTCCCTAGACCTCAATATCTTTTTAACTAAATCCTCTATATGTGATACTTTTCTAAGTAAAAGGTGACAGACACCTGCTTTCCAAGATTTGCAACATTGCTTGATATGAAACATGTTGATCCTCAGTTACAGAAGTTTGTAACTGGAACGGCCATTCATTCCCCCAAATCCTGACGTTACAGCCATTGTTTTAATATCCTTTTATCCTCTTATATATTTTACTTTGAAAATGTGGTTTAAAATGACACTGAAGAACTATTTCATTCACAAATGGCAAGTAGAGCAATGAAGATAAGCCCTCCTAGTGAAAACAATAAAAAAAAGTTAACATTTTAAAAAATCCTTGAAAGAATTAAAATTACCAGAGAGAGAACTGCAAGTCAAAATCCAGGAAGAGGTGAAAACCAAGAAAAAGCAGCACAGCCCTCAAAGCGACTTTTTCTAATCTGTAAGAAACATTCACAGATTGTAGTAAACCATTCCAAGCAAGACTCTCAAAAATTTCATCCTCATGATAAGCATGACATTAAAACTGGCCAATCATCCAATTTGCAGCCTATCTTCAGGATGCCCATGTGGCCTTGGGACCCCCAGAATTTGGAGAATTTGAATTAAGATGGCTCCTGAAACCCTGGTGTCTTATCACCTAACAAAAGTAAATGAAAGTATCTCCAGAGGAAGGTACCATTAGAGTAGGTCTCAAATTATTCTTGAAAACTCTTCAAATACAAAAACCACAAAACAAATGCAAACAACTTTAAAAGATTAAAATTGTATGATTCATCTTCTCTGACCACAAAGGAATGAAATTAGCAACAGAAGGAAATCTGGAAAATTCACAAATATGTGGAAATTATACATTCTTGCACAACCTGTGGGCCAAATAAGAAATCACAAGGGCACCTCACACCTGTCAGACAGCTAAAATAAAAAAGATAAGAAACAACAAGTGCTGGTGAGAATGTGGAAAAGAAAGAACCCTCATGCACTGTTTGTTGGAATGAAAACTGAGGTAGCTATTGTGGAAAACTGTATGGAGGTTCTTCTAAAAATTAAAAATTACTCTATGATTTAATAATTGCACACTAGTGAGTATTTACCCAAAGAGTATGAAAACACTAATTCAAAAAGATATATGCATCTTTGTGTTTATTGCAACATTATTTATAATAGCCAAATTATGGAAGTAACCCAAGATGTGGTAAATACACAAAATGAAATATTACTCAGCCATAAAAAAGAATGAAATCTTTCCATCTACAAAAACATGGATGGATGTAGAGGATGCTAAGTGAAATAAGTCAGAGACAGAAAATAACACACTCATATGTGGAATTTAAGAAACAAAAGAACACAGAAAAACAGAGACAGACCAAAACACAGACTTAAGTATAGCAAGCAAACTGATAGTTAAAAGAGGGAGGTGGGTGGGTGAAATAGGTGAAGTGGATTAAGTGCTTATCATAATGAGCACTGAATAATGTACAGAATTGTTGAATTACTATATTGTACACATGAAACATATAACAAGGTATGTTAATCATACTGCAATTAAAATTAAAGAAATAATAATTGCCAAATAAAAAGAAATCACAAGAGAAATTAGAAAATACTTTGAAATAAATGAAGATGAAAACACAATGTACAAACCATGGGATTCCATGAAAGCAGTGCTCAGAGTGAAATCTATTTGTCTTTAAAAAAACACCAAAGATCTCAAATCAATAATTTTACACTTTAAGGGATTAGGAAAAGAAGAGCAAACCAAACCCAATGGTAACCCAAAGCTAAAGGAAATAAAGATTAGAGTGGACATAAAGGAAATAAAAACAGAAAAATAGAGAAAAATCAACGAAGCCAAAAGTTGGTGTCTGAAAAGATCAACAAAATTTTCAAACCTTTAGCTACACTGAGGAAAAAAGAGATGAGTCAAATGACTAAAATCAGAAAAATAAGTGAGGATGTTACTAATGTCCTTAAAACAATAAAAAGGATTGTTAAGAGTTTACTATGATCAACATATACTGATATATGCCAGAAAATTAGATAGCCTAGATGAAATGGAAAAATTCCTAGAAACATGCAAAATATTAAAACTGACTTAAGAAGACATAGAAAGGGGCGCCTGGGTGGCTTAGTTGGTTAAGGGTCCGGCTTTCGCCTAGGTCATGATCTCGCGGTTCGTGGGTTCGAGCTCGGGCTCTGTGCTGACTGCCAGCTCAGAGCCTGGAGCCTATTTCAGAGCCTGTATCTCCCTCTCTCTCTGACCCTCCCCTGCTCACGCTGTCTCTCTCTCTCTCTTAGAAATAAATAAAAATATTTAAAAAAAAAAAAAAGAAGACATAGAAAATCAGAATAGATCTGTAACAAAGAAAAAGATGGAGTCAGTAATCATAAACCTCCTGACAAAGAAAAATCCAGGACCAAATGGCTTCACTGGTGAATTCAAACATTTAAAGAATTAACACAAATCTTTCTGAAGCTTTAAAAAAAAATGAAGTCGAGGGAATATTACCTAATTCATTCCATTAGGGCAGTATCATCCAGATATCTAAGCTAGACAAAGACATCACAAGAAAACTGCAGGATAGTATCTCCTAAATATAGATGCAAAAGTTTTCAATAACTACAAGCAGCATACAATGAAAAATTAAGGGGTTAAAAAGGAAACAAGACATCAGAAGAAAGAACATGTAAAAACAATAGACAAATATACACTCAAAGACATGAAATACTGGGATTATCAGATAGACTATTCATTATATTTTCTGTGTATAAATAAAAGGTAAGTTTGAAAATACCTGTAAAGAACAAGAAATTGCAAGAAAAGGCATAGCAAATTTGAAAAGTAGGCATTCTAGACAGGGGAAATAAAATACTGTGAGTAAAATTAAGAAATTAATGGATTGTTTTAAAAGCCCATCAGAGACAACTGGAGAGAGAATAAAGTACAAGAACAGAGAAACTAGAAAAAACTACTATATTTACAAAACTTTAATATATGAGAGAGGAGTATCCAAAGAACAGTAGAGAAAACTGGTCTTTTCAATAAATGGTGCTCAAAAAATTAAGCATCCAGATGGGGAAAACAATGAAATTAAATCTCTGTTGTGGGAAACAATGAAATTAAATCTTCGCTTCACAATAAACAGAAAAATTAATTTCAAGTGCACAACAAACTAAAGACAAAACTATAAAACTTCGAGAAGAGGATATAGGAAAAGATCTTGATCCTGGATTTGGAAAATAGTTTATGAAGAAGAGTAGAAACTATTAATCATAAAATATTGATAAATTTGTCCACATTAAAATTAAGAACTTCTGTTCACCAAAAGAGCCAAAAGAGAGTAAAAAGACGGCTGAATAATAGGAATAGATATCTTTAACACATTTGAGCAAACTGATATTCAGAATATACAAAGAATTCCTACAAATCAATAGAAATCTTTTGGGCAAAAGATCTGAACATTCAAGTCACAAGAGAAGAAATTCAAATGGCCAGTAAATATGAAAAGGTGCCTAAATCTACCTGACAACAAAGATTCACATGAAAATTACATACTACAATACATACCACTACATACTAACAAGATTAGCAAACATTAAAAAGTCTGGCAATACCAAGTGTTAGAAAAGAAGGGAGCAATGGAACTTTTATATTCTCCAGGTGGTAGTGTGAATAGATACTATTTCTTTGGAAAATAGGTTAGTATTACCAAGAAAAGTTAAAGTTACACGTATATACCTTATGACCCAGGAATTCCACTCCTTAGAGAAATTTGTGCACCTGAGTATCAGGATAAATGTTCAGAAGCACATTTTTTCATAAAAAGAACCCAAGTGCCCATCAATAGCAGAATGGAGAAGTATCACTGTAGGAAAGTGATGACACAGTTTAGAAAATGGCACAATACTTCCCTGATGAGGAGGGATGCTGAGCATCGTTTCATGTGTCTGTTGGCCATCTGGATGTCCTCTTTGGAGAAGTGTCTGTTCATATCTTCTGCCCATTTCTTCACTGGGTTGTTTGTTTTTCGGGTGTGGAGTTTGGTGAGTTCCTTAAAGATTTTGGATATTAACCCTTTATCTGATATGTCATTTGCAACTATCTTTTCCCATTCCGTTGGTTGCCTATTAGTTTTGTGGGTTGGAAAACAGTGTGGAGGTTCCTCAGGAAACTAACAATAGAACTCCCCTATGACCCAGCAATAGCACTGCTAGGAATTTACCCAAGGGATACAGAAATCCTGATGCATAGGAGAGCATGCACCTCAATGTTCATAGCAGCACTCTCCACAATAGCTAAAACATGGAAAGAGCCTAAGTGTCCATCAACGGACGAATGGATCAAGAAGATGTGGTTTATCTATACCATGGAATACTACATGGCAGTGAGAAACAATGAAATCTGGCCATGTGTAGCAACATGGATGGACCTTGAGGGTGTGATGCTGAGCGAAATAAGTCAGGCAGAGAAGGACAAATATCATATGTTTGCACGTATAGGAGGATTAGGAGGAACTTAACACAGGAACAAGGGGGAGAAGAAGGGAAGAAATGGTGGGGTAAAGGGAGAGAGGCAAACCATGAGAGACTCTTGAATGCTGACAAAAACTGAGGACTGATGGATGTGGGGGGGCGGAGGGGGGATGGGCATGGAGGAGAGCACTTGTGGGGATGAGCACTGGGTGTTATGTGGAAACTAATTTGACAATAAACTATTTGTAAAAAAAAAAAAAAGAAAGAAAAAAAGAAAATGGCACAATACAGAAAATGACACAGTATAGAAAAAAAAGAAACAAAACCCTCTAAACAACATAAATTCTTAAATACATAATCTTGATAGAGGCAAGACACCAAATTAGAGAGTAGCAATCCATTCTATCAAGTTCAAAACCAGACATGTTTAACCTAACATTTATTATTTGAGGATATTCTTATGGGATAAAACTATAAAGAAAAGTAAAAAAAAAAAAGCCAAAGTAACAGTTTATTCTAATATTAAGAAAAAGGTATGAATGACAGAACAAATATGGGTGGTCAGAGTGTTCTGGGATGCTAGCAATGTTCTATTTCTCAAATAGTCACTGGGGTTTTTGCTGTTATAGTTATTCATTACTGTGAGTGATTTGGAAGTGTCAACTTGTATAACCATAATAGAAAATATCACAAGTGTGGAAAATGTTCCTATAAATTAGCACTATCACTATTCAAGTTTTTATAACACATTTATTTGCTTTTATTTTTTAAAATGTTTTATTTATTTCTGAGAGAGAGAGAGAGAGATAGCGTGAGCAGGGGAGGGTCAAAGAGAGAGGGAGATACAGGATCTGAAACAGGCTCCAGGCTCTGAGCTGGCAGTCAGCACAGAGCCTGACATGGGGCTCGAACCCACGAACCGTGAGATCATGACCTGAGCCGAAGTCAGACACTTAACCAACTGAGCCACCCAGGCACCCCTATTTGCTTTTAAGGCGTATTTTTCACAAAGAAGCCACAATAAATGATTTAAGATGAGAGGACTAAAATTATGTTTTTAAAAAGGCAAACCTCACGATCTGAAAAACAATATAAACTATTTTGAAATCATTATTATCTAATATTTTTGTTTTACTGAGATATAGTTAACATACAAATTTAGGTGTTCAGTCTCATGAATTTTGGCAACTGCATACACCTATGTGACCACCACTTAGAACAAAATACATAAACATTTCTTCCCTTATATTCCTTGTTTCTTTTCTAAAAATACAAAGCATATATAGGTTAAACCTCTGTCAGATTCTTGAACTATCAATTCCATTTTCTTTGCACTCATAATACATGCTAGTTAAAGACAGTACAAGAAGCATTTTCATTTTACCTTGGGTTACAGGATATATTTGTCACTTTCTGACAAAATATGGGTGTCATATAAGGTGTATACAGTTATTTAACAGTTGCCATGAAGAAATAATTACATAAATTGAGAACACAGTAACTGAAGGGATCAAAATCAGAGATTTCTGTGATAGAATGTTTTGCAGTTCCTCTCAACTGAAGAATTCCAGCTGAGAATAAAAGAAGCAAAACCAAATGAAACCATGAAATATGGAAGATAGGCAGGGTCTTAGCAGGACCTGAACACATTTTTTTTCCCCTTAAATACAACTGATTGAAAAAGCTTTCAGAGATGACTGGTTTATCTACTTTGAGTGTGGGCATGTGTTAAATAGCCACAAGCCTCAGTTTGCAAAAAGCAGGCAGGAAAAAAAAAAGAGTAGAGTCAGGAAGAGCTTGTACCATTCTAACTTCCACAGTTATCTTTTGGTGAATTATCCAGGATAAATTTCAAAAACAGCAAAACAAGGCAGGGTTTACGATACGTATCAAAAAGTCAGTTGTGATTTTATATCTCTCAATTCAGTTCAAATTATGATTACTGACAGCTACGTGGTTTGCTTATTCAGCGTCAAGAGATTCATAGCTGAATCTCTATTTACGTTTGGCAGAATTCAGAAAGAGTCAGGAAAGGCAACTGGAAAAACTCCATGACCAATCCATCTGCTTAAACTGTTTACTTACAGTAACAGTATACAAATGTCTCATGTTACTGATAAACCACAGAAAGCTTCTGGGATGCTGTTACTATCCAAACTCAAATGTAATATTCATCATCGCAGAGTAACAAGAAAAGTCAATGAAAATACAAATCCTGCTCACTTGGACCAAATTTAATACAATGGTCAGAATGAGGAAAATGCCTTTGCATATACAAAAATGTTTCAGAAACTCTTATTTGAAATAATTAAACATTTCTGTAACAAATAGTTCTTTGGAGCAACTTATTTTAACTTCAGTTTTAAATAAAATTTTATTGTGAAACATAACAAACAGAAAAATGAGAAAACATAGAAGTACAATTTGAAGAATAATAGTATCTCGAACACTGTATAATTGCCATCTGGTGAAGAAAAGCAGACTAGAAAAGAAGACTTCAAGAAGCCACTTACATGAATCTTCCCGACTACACCTCTGTCTCAACTCTGAATAATCATTATCCTGATTTTTATAAGAAATATTTTCTGTATCTTCTTTATAGTTTTACCATCTATTAATACATTCCAAAACAATACAGGTACTTTTGTCTATTCTTAGACTTTATATAACTGGAGCTGTAATAGTGTATGTATGTATGTATATATGTATGTGTATGTGTATATATACACATACGTGTGTAAATATATAGTTATATTTATTTGACTTGTTTTGCCCACTAAAGATTGTTAGATACATCCATGTTGTAACCTATAGCTGTAGTTCATTTTTATTGTTGATTAATATTTCATTATACAAACATACCATAATTTATACAGGCAGCCATTGATGGATACTTGGGCTTTTCCCATATTTGGGAATTATAAAAATGCCATTGAACATTTGTATACATGTCTCTTGGTACATATATGCATAGCTTTCTGTAGGGTATAGACATAGAAGTAAAATATGATGTGTATACCTGCAGCTTTAGTCAATAATAGCCAACTGCTTTCTAAAGGGGTAGTACTAACTTATATTATCACAGTGTATGCACATTCCATTGCTCTAGATCATTGGCAACATTTGGTATTTTCAATCTTTAGCTTTTGTCATTCTGAAAGGTGAATCACAGTATCACACTGAGTTTTCCATTTGGAACTTTCTGATTATTAAAGATGTTGATTATCTTTGTATTTACTTATTGGCTATTAAGAGTTCTTTTGGAATACTTGTCATACCACTTCTTCATGAGCTATACATATAAAGATCTTCCATTATATTGTCTTTTTACAGTTTTTCTGGTGTCTTTTGATAAATAAAATTTCTTTTTAAAATTATTTTTTAAATTTAAATTCAAGTCATTTAACATACACTGTCGTGTTGGTTTCAGGAGTAGACCCAGTGATTCATCATTTCCATATAACACCCAGTGCTCATCCAAACAAGTGCCTTCCTTAATGCCCAAAACCCATTTACCTTATGACCCCACCCACCTCCCCTCTAGTAACCTTCATTTTGTTCTCTGTATTTAAGAGTCTCTTATGGTTTGCCTCCTTCTTTATCTGATGTATCATCTGCAAAAGTCTTCTCTCATTCCATTGGTTACCTTTTGGGTTTGTTGACTGTTCCATTGCTGCGCAGAAGCCTTTTACCTTGATGAGGTCCCAACAGTTCATGTTTGCTTTTGTTCCCTTGCCTACAGAGACATGTCTAGTAAAAAATTGCTACAGCCAAGTTCGAAGAGGTTGATGCCTGTTTTCTCCTCTGAGGATTTTGATGGTTTACTATCTGATATTTAGGTCCTTCATCCATTCTGAATTTATTTTTGTGTATGGTGTAAGAGAAAATGGTCCAGCTTAGCACCATTTGCTGAAAAGACTGTATTTCGAGTCCATTTCTGGGTTCTTTCTTCTATTCCATTGATCTGTGTATCTGGTTTTCTGTCAGTACCATACAGTCTTGATGATTACAGCTTTGTAATACAGCTTGAAGTCCAGAATTGTGAGGCCTCCGCTTTGGTTTTCTTTTTCAACATTACTTTGGCTATTTGGGGTCTTTTCAGGTTCCATACAAATTTTGGAATTTGTTTGTTCCAGCTCTGTGAAGAATGGTGGTATTAGTTTGATAGGGATTGCACTGAATGTGTAGACTCCTTTGATAACAATGTTTGTTCTTCCAATCCATAAGCATGGAATGTTTCTCCATTTCTTTGTGTCGTCTTCAATTTATTTCATAAGCTTTCTATACTTTTTCAGTGTGCAGATATTTTACCTCTTTGTTTAGGTTTGTTTCTAGGTGTCCTATGGTTTTTGGTGCAATTGTAAATGGGGTTGATTCCTTGATTTCCCTTTCTGCTGCTTCATTATTTGTGTATTGAAATGCAACTGATTTGTATACATTGATTTTTATATCCCGCAACTTTGCTGGATTCATGTATCAGCTCTAGCAGTTTTCTGGTAGCGTTTTTGGGTTTTCCATGTAGAGTATTATGTCAACTGCAAAGAGTGAAAGTTTAACTTCTTCCATGCCAATTTGGATGCCTTTTATTTCTTTTTGTTGTGTGATTGCTAAGGGTAGGACTTCCAACACTATGTTCAACCACAGTGGTGACAGTGGACATCCCTGTTGTGTTCCTGACTCTAGGGGGAAGCTCTCAGTTTTTCCCTACTGAGGATGATATTAGCTGTGGGCCTTTCATATATGGCCTTTATGACTTTGAGGTATACTCCTTCTATCCCTACTTTGTTGAGGGTTTTATCAAGAAAGGATGCTGTATTTTGTCAAATGCTTCTTCTGCCACTATTGAGAGGATCATAACTTACTGTATAAAACTGCAGTTGTTAAGATAGTTGTTAAGATAAGTTGGACTGAAGGTGGTGAAGAAGTATGATGTTAAAATGAATATCCTGGTTTTTTTAAAAATAAAATTGACCTCGCCTCATATCATAATCAAAAAGTTACTTTCAGATGGACTTAAATGTAAAAAGTAAAACAGACTTTTAGGAGAATAACATAGAATATCTCCTTGACTTTGGGGTTAACATTCTGAATTATAAAATGGACCATACATTCCTCTAATGCTTTGCAGTGCCTCTTTTTTCTTTACATACATAAACAAGTGCCTCACATCACGCATAAACATGCTATTTGTGAATTTAACCATCTTTGTTCCAACAATATACTATCTTAAATACTGCAGCTTTACAGTAAGTTTTGATATCCAGCAAGCAAATCCTCCCATATTATTCTTTGTCACCAGTGTCTTGGTGGTTCTTTAAAATCCTACGCTGTATTTCATAATCTGCATTTCAATTTCCAGAAAATTAAGCTTCAGTTTCATAATAGGAAAAAAATTTAATTGCAAATGCACAGAATTTACAAATCAATTTGTGATGAAAGGATATATTGCTATAGTAAGGTTTCCAATCCATGAACATGATCAATTTACTCCTAGATACTTAATATTTTGATAATAATATAAACAAAGTTGATATTTATATACTGTTCCTGTATTCTAGTTGACTTATTAAATTTATACATTTATGATATTAGCTATACTTTCTTTTAAGATACAAGCTGTGTGATTAAGAAAATTGCTTTCTATTCCTCATCTACTATCATGAATTGATTTGACGCTGAACTTAACAAATGCTTCTTCTGGATCTTTTGAGATGATCACATACTTTTTTTTTTTTTTTCTTATCTTTTCTTCTATTAACGACAAACTCTGAATGATTTTCCAAAGGTTAACCAGACTTGAATATGTTGAATAAATCCAATTTTGCTGTGATATACCATTCTTTTCATGCAAGATTTTGTCAAAATTTTGTTTAGGAATTTTGAATCTAAGTTCATGAATGAGATTGGCTTGTAGTCTGATTTTCCCCAGGTTCACAATGAAGTCTCTAGGTGTGGGTTTCTTTTTATTTGTACTGGTTGGGATGAATTTGGCTTCTTGAATCTCTGGGTTGATTTTTAAGTTTTAGAAAGTTCTAAATGATAATCACTTCAGTTACTGTTTCCATCCTATTCTCTCCTTTCCTTGTGGATTATTATACATAAATTAAACACTATATTCAATATGCCCCTTATAATCTTTTCTGTATTTTTCATATATTCTTTCTGTGTTTTAGTCCAGATTATTATGACTTAGAATATACTAATTTTGTCTTCAGTGGATTTAATCTGCTATTATGGGATACATAATTTTCTTAATTTTGATTACTAAAATGGTCAGTAATCAGGGCACCTAGGTGGCTTAGGTGGTTTAGCATCCAATTCTTGATCTTGGCTCAAGTTATGATCTCACAATTTGTGAGACATAACTCCGTGTTGGGTCCTGTATTGGCAGCACAGAGCCTGCTTGGGATTCTTTCTCTCCCTTTCTCTCTCTGCCCCTTTCCTACTCATGTGCGTGCTCTCTCTCTCAAAACAAATAAATAACATTAAAATGTTCAGTTCTTAAATTTCTATTTTCTTTCAAATGTGGTATATATACTCTTGAACATAGTAAGTATAGCCCTGTTGGTCTGTTTCCACTGATTTTTACCCATGCTGTTTTGCCCCTTTATGTGCTTAATTACATTTCTCTGTCAGACAATGCCTCTGAATTTATTTAATGAAATAATTTGAGACTTAGGTAGATACTATCTTCCTCCAGAGTACATTTACTTCTGTGAGGTACCTGGAGGTCTTAGCAACTCAATGTCACTTTACTTTTTTTCAGCCACCCAGATAATTTGAAGTTGAGCTGTGGTCTGTGCGATTATTGGAATACTTCCAATCTACCCTCTCACCTAGTGCAGCCCTTTAAGATTTTAACCCAAACCTGGAGGTTTTGCCACAGTCCCTACCACTGATAGTCCTAGGCTCCAACATTTTATTTTTATTTTTTTATTTTTTTTAAATTTTTTTTAATGTTTTATTTATTTCTAGGAGAGAGAGAGACAGCGTGAGCAGGGGAGGGTCAGAGAGAGAGGGAGTCACAGACTGAAACAGGCTCCAGGCTCTGAGCTGGCAGTCAGCACAGAGCCCGACGCGGGGCACGAACCCACGAACCGCGAGATCATGACCTAAGCGAAAGTCGGACGCTTAACCGACTAAGCCACCCAGGCGCCCCTCCAACATTTTAGCCCACAAGTTCTGCAACAATGCTTCTCATTCACTTTGTTTGGATCACCAATTGTACCCAGCCCCAAAATGCCTTGTTCCTAGATACTGGCCCAGTAATTCTTCACTACTTTGTTAGCAATTCCATTCCAGTTTATATTTTGTCTGGCTTTATTAATTGGCATCAGTAGGAAAACTGTTCTGGGGGCACCTGGGTGGCTCAGTTGGTTAAGCGTCTGACTTCGACTCAGGTCATGATCTCACCGTTTGTGGGTTCAAGCCCCGCACTGGGCTCTGTGCTGACAGCTAGCTCAGAGCCTGGAGCCTCTCTTCGGATTCTGTATCTCCCTCTCTCTCTCACCCTCCCCTGCTTGTACTGTCTCTCTCTCTCTCAAAAATAAATAAAAACATTATAAAAAATTGTTCTGAATGAACTCTGTCCATAAGATATTGAAGATATTTTCAAGCCTGTCTTTTATTTCCTTAAAAGATAAACAAACATAGTTTTATAATCTGTAACTGGTATTTACAAAGTCTTTCAATTCTAGTTTCAGCTTGCTATTACTCAAAAATGATTCATTTACTTTTGTGTCCCTTTTGTTGGACTGTGGCTACTTTTTCTTGTAAAGTCATTTGAGAGAAATTATCTGAGTACTAGGATAAAGGTGTCTTCTTCAAATGAGGATTTGCATTTATTTCCTTCTGCCAAGTTCCTAGGGACGTCACTAATCAATCTGAGGCTACTATAAGCTCACTTCACTATTTGAAATAGTACAGGTATGTGAATTTGAGCTACAAGTCGATGCCAGGGCTGGACCATGGTTATAACTTCTGCATTATGCCAAGGTACTTCCTTTGCAGTCTCATAGGATGGAGTGGGAGGGTTCATGATTACATCATGGAATAGGTTATGGTGGTCTATCTTTGACAACAGAAAATCTAGTAGATGTCACCCCTTAGGCAGCCCTAAGGATTTTACTTTTGTCCCGTAACCCATGAGGCCTGCAAGTCATAACTCACATTTGCCAGGCTGGCAACTCCCTTTGGGGCATTCAGTTATAACTGAATACAACTTCCCAAATTGTTGGCTTTTCTCTGGCCTGGTAATTCTTCAGTTCCTTCTTAGCAATTTGATGCTTTTAAGAAAGTTACTTTTGATTTCCCCCCTTATTTTTAAATGTTTTTGTTAGTAGAATGGGTACAAGTACCCTAGACCACCAAATTTCTTACAGAATTGGGTAGAGTTTGTTAAAAATTGTAACATATGCAACACAGCTTGCAAACTTGTTACTTCTACACAGAATCAGAGAACCCAAAAAGTCTGAAGGGACCTGAGACAAAGAGTAAGTACTACAATACTAATGTTTCCTCAGTTTCCTGATTTGTCTCATTACAGGAGTGTTTTTGTACATAACAAGTTTAACCTGTTAGCTTTAAAGTAGTTCTCAGAACTTCAGAAAAAGTATCTAAGAAAACCTGTATTAAAGCAATAACAGAAAGCATCAACGTGTTGAGATGTCAATTAGAAGGGTGAAGAGCTCAAGATTCATTTCTCACCATTCCTCAGTGAGTGCCTGCCCAAGTTCTACCAGTCCCACCCTTGTCACTTCTAGGCGGTCTTCAAATCCTTCACTGGGTAGTTGGCTTTGGCTCTAATGATTTTGTTACTCCAGGCAGTTTTCCAAACAAAAAGGAACGGTTATTTACAATTCCTAGACTGAAATCATAAATATCAGCTGAATTACACTGAAATGTCAGCAAAACTCTATGAAGAGAATTTCACATAAAGTGAGTCTGTCTTGGCTAGGTAAAAAGGATTTCAGTTATAAAAATAGCAAAGGATCTTACTGTAGGTAAGTTTAGACTCTCAGGTGGTCCTGCAGTGTATACTCTGAGGACAGCTTTACAGCAAGGTTTCTGACACAGACCATTTAGACTAGGAGCCAGACTACATTTTTCTCCCCCCAAATTATAAGGAATCAGTGGTATTCCAGTAAATTGCTCCTTTGTGAACAGAATAACTTTACTTAGATTTTCATACTGAATACCTTTCTTATACAGATCATTTTACTTTTTCCTCAAAAATTCTGTAATTACTTCAATCTAAAACAATATTCATGAGATAAGGTACACACGGTGGTATCTTCAAGTATACTTTAGTTCAAAGTATAATTACCCTTTATAAAAATAAATTAATATGTGCTAATTTTAAAACAGATTTTTCCAAAGCCTCCAAGCACTCCATCTAGCACATGTCTGACGATTAGCAGTCTTGAACTCTGACACTCTGAAAGGGATGTGTTATACTGAAGAACTGACTCTGTGACTCTCTGCTGCTCTAGTTCCTACGGAGGACTGTACTGTCTGATGCCAAAAGCAGCTGAACACTATCTTGTAAAGTTAGTCATTCACGTGCCGAAGAACCCAGTAATTCCACCCTGGCGGCATATGCCCTAGACAAGAGCAATGACTCTCAAAGTATGATCTTTGGACCAGCAGCATCAATGTTACCTATGAAATACACTTTCTTGGGACCCGCTGAATCAGCAACCCAAGGTGGGGTGTGTTTTAAAAAGCCCTAGGTGATTCTGATGTAGACTAAAGTCTAAGGCTTCTCACTTTGGAGAAATTCTTGTTCATTTGCTCTGCGCAGCACTGTTTCTAATCTCTCGCTTTCTTTCTCTCAAACTCCGTCCACCCCCATACACATTCAACCCTGAATGAATTCAATCCTGAAAAACAATGTCCGTGTAGGAAAAGAGATTTAAACACTATTATGATTAACATAGTGAAGTACTCACTATTCAACAGAGAAAATCAATGAAAAACAGCTACATTTATAAATCTAAATAAAACTCAGAATCATAATTTTGATTGAAAAAACTCATAGAAGTCTACAGTGTATTTTATAAAAGTCAAATATGAGCAGATCTGAACGTTACTTAAAAAAACATTCATGTGAGAAAGAAAGAAAACTCTTAAAAAACAAAGAACTATTCTTTTTTAAAAAAAAAAAAAGAAAAGATATTGCCTTAATACTGTACAGTATTTCCTTCAGGGGAAGCAGAGACGGAAATGGGGTATGGAAGGATAGCACTGGGAACAGTCTAGTTTTTAAGTTGCATGATAAGCTCACAGGTATTCATTATATTTAGGTTATTTTTGTCACTACATTCTTTTGTGTATCTCAAATGTTATAAATTTTAGACCCAGAAAACAAAAAACAAAAAAAAATGTAGATAACAAAGACAGCCATTACATCAAATAAAAAATTAGAAACCACCAAAGTGATAAAAATTGTATAAACTATGATATGTTCATTTAGTTACAAAGAATTTTTAAAGACATGGGAAAATATTTATGATAAACCTAGTCAGATAAAATAATGTAAGAAATGTCCAGTAAAAAGATGAGAAGAAAATACAATAAAATGTCAACAGTGGAAATTCTGGGGAGTTTCTTTTTTGTACATTTAAAGTTTTCTATATTAAGTAAAGATCATTTAAAGATGTTAAGAATGTTTTAACTGTCACAAAAACATTTATGACTCTAAGGCATTCAAGAAAACTGCCAAATCTTATGTTGGAAACAATAAGGAAACTGATGCTTTGTGGAAATCTGGTTGCAATTTATGAGCTTTATAAGTCAAAGTTTTACATTGTCTGCCATACAATTGTATATCTTTATTAGTGTGATTCCTTTTAAATTTATTTTATTTTGTTTGTGTATGGAAAAACATGACTTGTTTTTGCTATTAAGGATTTCAATTAAAATGACTAAAAACAATATCAGATTAATTAAGAACAAAAGGAAACAACAATTCACTGGTGGTTGACCAGCTTTTGGAAATGCAGAAGAAATGCATAAGTGAGAGTCAGCCTTATAGTCCTATGTCTTGTCACAGTGAGAAAGAACCACAAAGATTAAGGCCAAAGGCCAGAGATTAGTTACATACCTTTTTTTCCAATATTCTAGAGATCTCGCCTAGGGTCCGGTCTAAAGCAGAAACCTTACTGGGGCCACTGTCTTGTACTTGTAGTTGTTTTAGAAGATCTTTGGCTAATCGCTGAAGTCTTCAAACCAAAATGAAAGGGAAGAATGACATTAATGAATTGGACTATAATATTTTATTTTCCTAAACCTTTTCAAACAAAAGTTACTTTCATTATTGTATTAGAAACTGCTTCACAGAGCACCTTTGGGGCTGAACAAACAAAACCACTCCTAGCCCTCATGGCACAAAACAGAACTAGAGGATAGTACTGTCCATCTAGATTAGCTAGAATACTGCTACCATCAATTTCTGTGTGATATTTAAACTAGAATGGAACTACAGGTGGGGAGAAGGTAAGACAATGAAGGCAGAGAAAATGAGTATAAGAAGCTCAGCAGGTTTTCATACTTGATTTAAATCTTCAAGGTAGGCTTGGATATTATTTTGAAGCACTGTAAACTCTCAAAATGTCAAACTCCCCACATTCCAATTTACAAGTTAATTCAGGGATTGCGTGCTACTGCTGATGTAATTTACTTAGACAACAAAGCAACATTTGCTTTTCACCAAGAAATACCACATATTACCTAGACTGTAGGATTCTCACAAGTGAACTTCGTGTAGTATATCTTTGTAGCCCTTATTTCTTCTGTTTCATGTACCTCACTCTGCGCAATTTTCTTCTCCTTTCCACTAACAGTAAGTAGCCCACCAACAGATATTCGCCAGAAATTCTTCCAGATCTCTCCATTTCTCCTCTATACATCATCTCTCTGTTGTCTCACTTCCATTTTTATCTGTGATAAATTCTGTAGGCCACGATTATAGTCACTTTCTGGCAAACATGCTACATTCCCTCTCTGTTGTTCTGTTTGTTACTCCAACTAGCCAAATCCCAGCAGTGGTGATAATGATAATTACTAATATTTAACTCTTACTGGGGGTTAGCACCATTCTCAGTATCTTGATATATTAATTTATTTAGCTGGATAATTAACATTTAGCAAGCTTTTCTATCTCTGATCTTCATATGACTATAGGTTCAGGATCTTACTAAATCTGTCGTCTGCTCACTCTACACAAAGGCTTGCTTCATACATTACCCATTCTCTTCAAAACTCCATCCTTTCCTTTGTACCTCTTGCTTTCAAAAGAAGATCTTACATTTCTGAGTGAAAACAGAACTATTGGAACAAGAAAATCTTCACTTTCAGCCACAAAATCTACAAGCCTATCTATATTTTACCCATACTCTTCTTTGCTTCTCCTATTACAATCAAGGAAGTCTGATTCTGCCCATGTAGGGCTAATCCTGTCACACAGACTATGTACATGAAGTCTTTCTGGATCAAAATTATTCTCTTCTTCCTTCTGTGTCTTTGCAAATGCTCTTCATTCTTTCTGAAATGCTTCCCTCATCTCCACATTATCTGGAAAATTTCTACATATCCTCGGGTTTTCAGCTCAAACATTACTTTCTCTGATTTGACTATTCCTTCAAATCACTCATCACAAGTCTTTCCCACGCAGAACTTTACAAGAGAACTTTATGCAATGATGGGAATGTCCCATATCTGAACTGTCCAATATGGTGGCTGCTAGCTAAATGTGGCTATTGTGCACCTGAAGTATATAGTTAGTGAGACTGAGGAACTGAATTTTAAGTTGCATTTAATCTTAATAATTAAATAGCCACAAAAAGCTAGAAGCTATTATACTGAATGGTGCAGAAACACAGTATTAACTTCATGAAAGAGGGCTCCTATCTAACTGTTCATTGCCTTATCCATAGCACCGAATATGCTATCTCTACATAAGTGCACTCAACAGATATTTAATGATGAATGGGCTAAGAAGAAATTTCTTCTTCAATCTTAATAATATCCATAACTTACAAAATACACTAATGTACATGATCTTAAATAACTCTATGAAAACAATGTCAATTAGTCTTATTTCCATTTGAAAAAATGAAGAAACTAAGGCTCAGGCAAATTCTGTGACTTTTCCAAGGTTTCACGACTGGTAAAAGGTATTATTGGGACTAGGCCTGTGATCTCCAAATCTCATGCTTTTGTCCCCAAATCGTATTAGTCAATTCAAATAAGTAAATTTTCTTCCCAAATAAATAATACCACAGAATACAATTTCACCCAAGTAATATTTGTGTAAAAATTTTAAATTTCTCAAAGAATACAACAACAAATGCATCTCAAAAAGGCACTTTGGGGGCACCAGGCTGGCTCAGTTGGTGGAGTGTCTGACTTCAGCTCAGGTCATGATCTCACAGTCTGTGGGTTCGAGCCCCATGTCGGGCTTTGTGCGGACAGCTCAGACCCTGGAGCCTGCTTCAGATTCTGTGTCTCCCTCTCTCTCTCTGCTCCCCCAACCCCCTGCTCACTCTCTGTCTCTCAAACTAAAATAAAGACATAAATTTTTTTTTAAAAGGCTCTTAGGTTTAAACCTAAGCTATCCGTATAAAGTTTACTTTGATAAGTCAAAGAATGAATATAAACTCTAATATCAGAAATACCTATGCTTGAATTCTGGCTCCAGTACATACCGCATATATAAACCCTGGGACGATTACTTAATTACTTGGAATCTCAATTTCTTCATCTTAGAAGTGGAGATTTTATATGTATGTATGTATGTATGTATGTATGTATGTATGTGTGTGTGTGTGTGTGTGTGTATTTTTCCCTTTTCTCTCCTTTCAGAGCTTTTGAAGATCAGAGACAATGTAATGTTCTTAACATCATTCAGGAGTAAGGGAGACATTCAATCAGTGATCAACTATTACTAGTATTCATTGACAGAAGGTCTCAATTTAACACAATGAAAAGGGAATATAAAAAAACACAAACAGAATAAGAACAACATACTTCTTTTCCCTTTTAATCGAATATGGGCTGGAGTCCCATCCGATTAAAGTTACTGACCTTATCACATTGAAGAATATTGGCAATGAACTTTATTGTGTGATAGATAAGTAGCCACTTCAGCTTTTGGCTGAATAAAGCCTGCACACCATGTAACTAAATATCCAGCCATAGCCATGGATGCATATGAATCTAGCAGTATTCTTACCAAGAATGCTCACATTCCACTGAAAATCAGGGGTACTTAGGGAGGCACAGGAACTATTTTAATTCACAGAATACAAGAGGCTTGTATTTCACCCTGAGGTGAATCAAATCTGGGATTCATACGAACCTACCCTCAAGGAAGAATGCCAAATCAAGGGGATGCTTTGGTAACAGGAGATAAACCTCTCTTTTATTCCCTGCCTCCACAGAAGTACCACAAATAATACAGGCCCTCTCAAGAAAAAAGCATCAGATTTTGATTCATACTATGAATAATTATACACTGTCAGGACTCAGGCCCTGAAAGTTTTATTTTCCCTACAGGGGAAGAAGCGAAGTTGTTGAGAGGATGCAGTTTCTAACACAGAAATGGTTTTTTGAGTTACTTCTGGCAGAAATTTTTCTAGCATGAAAAGAAAAAGTAGAGGCGCTGTACCCCCTGGCTAGAACATGAGAATTATCTGTCTGATAAATGGCTTTGTGAAGAATTGTGTAAGGTCAAGTACTTTCTTCTCAAAATTTAAACAAATTCTCACTAAAACTCTAAGTGCAAATATGTCACTGGTAAATGTGAAATGTAAATGTATTTCTGTAAGAAGTCCTAACTTTTGTCACAGTAAAGTTTTGGGGAGGGTTCATTAGACCAATGAGATGATTTGTAAAAATGTAAGAAAGGAGAGATTGGGTCCACTTTAAGAAGAAATATTGCTCTTTAGTGTGATGGACAGGAAGATATAAACAGATTATCATTTTTTCCTTTTACTTCCTCTATTTGAAAGGTGCATGGTCTAAATTTAGGGCTATTGGTTCCCCTTCTATTTTTAAATCATATGTTGAAGCTTATATTTCTAAATATAAGATCTTAAGAAATTCCTATATCAGATGAAAAAAGTCAGTGTGCATATGTTACCTTCTACATTGGGCATCTTTCATTTTTACCTACCAGCATCCCTTCTTGTAGAAAAAAGGACCTAGCTTCCCGTTTTGGGGAACTACCTTGCCTTCATATTACATGGGTATACTTGATGTGCTCAATACTATTGGGGTGTTCCTGTTCTCAGGCCCTAACTCCCAGTGGAAAGAGCTAGAAAATGTGTATATATAATATATATGCTAATATATTAATATATATTACATATAATTATAGTTATATTATATATTGTATATGCTATATATACATATTACGTATTATATGTATTATTATATATTACATGTATTATATATATACTGACACATTTACATCTATATTTTTATTTCTATATATTGGAAAATACAAATTAATACTTATACCTATAATTTCAATTCACTACATGGTCTTAACATTCTCCCTAGATATATTTTTAACTCTTCTCCAGCAGTGAGCAATCTGCCTTTCATCATCCTTAATGTATTTATTTTTTGACCACCCCCCTTACATGTAACATATCACCCATCTTTGTTTCTATATGGATGCTATTATGTCCCTGCTTGGGCTCTGACTCCCCAGTCTGGGTTTTTGTGCTCTCTCACCATTGCTTGGGTTTCAACAGCCTTTGTCAGGCTTCTCTCTTCACTTGGGCTCTGACAGACTGTGCCAGGATGCTCTTCCATAGGGCTGCCCTCCTCATTCTGCTCTGACTCACCACACCAGGCCGTGATGCCCCACCTCACATGGAAGCTCCCTTCACTCTACTGGGGCTCTGAGCTTCCACATGTGGCCACTCCTCTTGCCCCTGCATAACTATCCACCTCAGCCTACTCAGGCTCTGACATCCATCCCCCACTGTGCCACTGTTGTCTCCAGCCATCTCATCACTGCAGATGGCTGCTTGGTATTCTCTCATCTCATGACTTCAGGACTAAATTTTTCTGGAAAAAGGAGGGGTAGACGGAGGAGGAGAGAAAGAGTCATTTTCATTTACTGGCTAGAATATTTTAATAAGGAGACACTTCATCTAGTGTTTGGTTACCAATTTCAATCAGTTACAGTAATTATCCTTTTGGAAGCTCAAATTATCCTCTTTGGTAGAAAACTCTTACGTTGGCTACTGAGTCCTTTGACAAAATGCTAGCAGTCTTTGACAGCTATAACACTTTCCGGATGTTCTAAGCTCTGGATTCACCTTGCCTTTCAATAAGACTACACTAATCTGCACCCCCATCAGCAGTGTTTTTGAGTATCCCCTCACCACATGTCTACTGGCAGCATATTTGAGAGAAGCAAAATGATGATGGTTTTATTTACTTAGCTATTGTGTAGTTACATGTATACCCAATGGTGGAGTCAAATCTTCATATGTCAAGTGGCCCTGACAACAAACCTGAACAAGATCTCCTCAGAGCAGGAAGCAGCACAGCATTGCCAGAACTTGTTGTTAGAACAAGATTTTGCCACTGAGGTTTGGGACAAGATAATTTGCTTCAGTCTTGCTCACTGAAGAGTGTTTAACAGCATCCCTGTGTCTCTATACACTTGATGGGAGTAGCACCATTTCTCCAAGCTGTGATAACCAAAATGTGATCACATATCCCCATGCACAGTCAAATGTCCCCTGGCAAAATCATCCCTGGCTGGAAACCACTGTGTTAGAAGTTCTAGGCATCAGATACCAAAGCCCAGGACCACAGGAATACAAAAGTTCAGATAAACTTTTGGATAGGCAGACACCAGTGAGATAGAGAAATAAAATGTAGGGCAAAATACTCACTTTGCTTTATAAGGTGAGTCAGATCCAGAATTTTTTGTTTCCATTAAACTCTCATATTCCTTGGCCCTGAAGAGAAAAAAGTTTTATAACTGTTAGTTACTTTGCTGCTAATTTTTATGCTGAATGAAAACCCTGATCATGTTTTTCCTCTCCCAGTATTAGGAACATTAGTTTAACACTTTGATTTCTAAGAGTATTTCTTTAAAATACAATAAATGTTATCAAAAAAGACTAAAATATAAATATTTCCTCATAGGATAAAGAGGAGATTCTTAAAAACATTTCTAAGTTTATAGACATGGTACAGAATGGTGCTTATTTTTCAGAAATGTTAAACTCATTATAGTTAAATTTAAAACCATAGTTAAGTTTCCACTAGATAGTTGAAATGGCTACATATCTAAATGCTTTAAGAAGTATATAATGTAAAATTAAAAACAAGAATAGTTATTTAACTTTAGAAATAATTTAAAAGGCAGTGAAAATTACTTGACTAGACAAAGATTTATTTTGTTTTGTTATTTACATTTATTAAATACTGAAAGGCTGGAAAAATCTGAGATAATACTTTTCTGCCACTGTCTAACTAGGCTCTAGCTTGCCTGAACAAATAGGGATAGCCATCAACAGTTAATCAATCTAAGAAAGGTGTCACTATAGCAATCCATTAATATTCACTTAACTTGTCAATTTCTCTTTTTGTAAGAAAAAAAGGAAAATACTAACTAAAATTTTGACTCCTCATTAATATTCACTTGTCAATTTCTCTTTTTGAAAGAAAAAAAGGAAAATACTAATTGAAATTTTAACTCCTCACCCAAAGATTCCTAGTCTCAAAGAATTAGTCTAGTGACTTATGAACGAATTAGTCATGTTGTTGATCAATCCAGATCACAAAGAAAAAATTAGCAATATTTCATTAAAAAAATCATGAAAGATGCAAATTACAACAGCCCTAATAAGGAAAAAGCAAATTAGCATAGATTATACATGGGAACAAAAGAATAACTAAATTAGAGTTAAACATTAAATTACGTGTTGTAGCAACCTACGCATACTCATTGCTATCAGCCACAATATTAAGGAATACTAAAATGGGAAAAACCACTTTACAGTGGCAAGTAATTGTGAACTTTTATGAAAGGGAGAAAAAGTATCAATTACAGAAGGCTGAATATGTTCCAAGAATTCTGCAAGGAGCTAAACATCCATTGTCTTGTCTACGCTGTCCTAAAAACTCAATATGGTATAATCCTCATTTTACAAAGAATAAACTGAGGCTTAAGAAGATGCCAGTTGGGGCGCCTGGGTGGCTTAGTCGGTTAAGCGTCCGGCTTTCGCTTAGGTCATGACCTCGCGGTTCGTGGGTTCGAGCCCCGCGTCGGGCTCTGTGCTGACTGCCAGCTCAGAGCCTGGAGCCTGTTTCAGTCTGTGACTCCCTCTCTCTCTGACCCTCCCCTGCTCACGCTGTCTCTCTCTCTCCTAGAAATAAATAAAACATTAAAAAATTAAAAAAAAAAAAAAAGAAGATGCCAGTTATATTAAAATAAACATTTATCTTGGGCTTAAGGTGGAAAGGATCAAATCCATTCTCACATTCATGTACACATAACTAAAAAACTATCCAAAAATCTTTAAAAATTTTTTAAAATGTTCATTTATGTTTGAGAGATGGGGTAGGGGGCACGGGGAGAGAGAGAGTGCACACAAGCAGAGGAGGGGCAGAAACAGAGAGGGAGATACAGAATCTGAAGCAGGCTCCCGGCTCTGAGCCCACAAGTGGTAAGATCATGACCTGAACCAAAGTGAGATGCTTAAACCAACTGAGCCAGCCAGGCGCCCCCAACCCCCAAAATCTTAATTTTACCTGAAATGGTAGCTAACCACTTTTTCCTAGTTTGAATCTTGTCTCGATTCACTTTTTAGCAATCAGATAAATAATTATTTTCAGAGTTCCTACTCTCTATAAACTAAGAGGTATATATATATATAGCAGAGATGAAGTGTATACATAGTGGGAATATTCATGGAATTTATTCTCTATAAGTAAAAGGAAGATATGAGTATGAAAAGATGACCAAGTCAACAAAGCAGAGTAAGTGACAGATGACTATTGCCACCAATGCTTATTTCCACCTAACATGCTAAAGGTAAGTGTCCTGAAGGAAATGGAATGTGTACTTACTTGAAAAAAAAGGCAGCATCCGAATACACACAAAAAAGAGGAAATGCTATTAACAATAGAGAAAAGTATACTTAGGAATAAACCTAACCAAAGATGTAAAAGATCTGTATGCTGAAAACTACAGAAAGCTTATGAAGGAAACTGAAGAAGACAGAAAGAAATGGAAAAACATTCCATGCTCATGGATCAGAAGAATAAATATTGTTAAAATGTCAATACTACCCAAAGCAATCTACACATTCAATGCAATCCCAATCAAAACTGCTCCAGCATTCTCCTCAAAGCTAGAAGAAACAATCCTAAAATTTTTATGGAACCACAAAAGACCCTGAATAGCCAAAGGAATGTTGAAGAAAAAAACAAAACAGAAGGCATCATAATCCCAGACTTTAGCCTCTATTACAAAGCTGTAATCATCAAGACAGTATGGTACTGGCACAAAAAACAGACACATAGACCAATGGAGTAGAATAGAGAACCCAGAATTGGACCCACAAATGTATGGCCAATTCATCTTTGACAAAGCAGGAAAGAGTATCCAATGGAAAAGTCTCTTCAGCAAATGGTTCTGGGAGAACTGGACAGCAACAAGCAGGAGAATGAAACTAGACCACTTTCTTACACTATACACAAAAATATACTCAAAATGGATGAAGGACCTAAATGTGAGACGGGAAAACCATCAAAACCCTAGATGAGAAAGCAGGCAACAATCTCTTTGACTTCAGTTACAGCAATTTCTTAATCAACACATCTCCAAAGGCAAGGGAATTAAAAGCAAAAATGAACTACTAGGACCTCATTAAGATTAAAAGCTTCTGCACTGCAAAGGAAACAATCAACAAAACTAAGGCAACCGACGGAATGGGAAAAGGTATTTGCAAATGACATATTAGATAAAGGGCTAGTACCCAAAATCTATAAACTTACCAAACTCCACACCCAAAAACCAAATAATCCAGTGAAGAAATGGGCAGAAGACATGAATAGACACTTTTTCAAAGAGGACATCCAGATGGCCAACAGAAACATGAAAAGATGCTCAACATCACTCATCATCAGAGAAATACAAATCAAAGCCACACTGAGATACCACCTCACGCCGGTCAGAGTGGCTAAAATGAACAACTCAGGAAACTACAGATGCTGGCGAGGATATGGAGAAACGGGAACCCTCTTGCACTATTGGTAGAAATGCAAACTAATGCACCAGTACTGGAAAAACAGTATGGAGTTTCCTCAAAAAATTAAAAATAGAACTACCCTATTTCCCAGCAATAGCACTACTAGGAATTTACCAAGGGATACAGGGGTGATAATGCATAGGGGCATGTATACCCCAATGTTTATAGCAGTGCTTTAACAATAGCTAAATTATGGAAAGAGCCTAAATGTCCATTAACTGATGAAAGGATAAAGAAGATGTGGTTTATACATACAATGGAATACTACTTGACAATGAGAAAGAATGAAATCATGCCATTTGCAGCAACATGCATGGAACTGGAAGGAATTATGCTGAGTGAAATAAGTCCGTTAGAAAAGGACAGATATCATATGTGGATCTTGAGAAACTTAACAGAAAACCATGGGGAAAGGGAAGGAGAAAAAAGGGAGGCAAACCACAAGAGACTCTTAAATACAGAGAACAAACTGAGGATGGATGGGGCGGGGGGTGGGGAGAAGGGAGGAGAAATGGGTGATGAGCACTGAGAAGGGCACTTGTTGGGATGAGCACTGGGTGTAAGCCAACTTAACAGTAAATTATGTTCATAGTAGAAAAAACAATAGAAATGAGCAAACAATGCTGAACACATGGGGAAACACTAGTAATGTGTAGGGAAGCGTACAGATCCATTCTACTAGAGCAAAAGATTAAAATGTGGGAATAGTGAGAGATAAGGTAGAAAACAAATCCTTTCAGACACTCTATTACAATTAAATTCTGATGACTTATTTTGTAGAAATGACCTACTTTATTAAAATTTTAAATTTTGGGGCATCTGGGTGGCTTAGTCAGTTAAGTGTCCCACTCTTGATTTCAGCTCAGGTCATGATCTCACAGTTCTGAGAAAAAGCCCATGTGGGGCTCCATGCTGGGCATGCGGTCAGCTTGGGATTCTCTCTCTCCCTGTGCCCCTTCCCTCCTCAAGTACATGTTTTCTCTCTCTCAAAAATAAAAGATTTTAAATTTTATTAATGTAGTGCTAAATACTGCATTCCCTTACTTTTAATCCCCATGTCATCTTGGTTATACTCTTTATACTCTTTCTTATTTATCATGTAGTTTGTTTACTCCATTTATTTTTTGTTAGACTTTTCACAGGCTAACAAAAAGCATTTTTCTCTCCTATTTTCCATGGGGGTTGATGTGAATATAGGTCTAGCTCCTTGACTGTTTAGGCCATTTTTACTTTAAATAATAAAATCATTTAAGGCTAATATTTCATTTGCGATAGTTTGGGCCATGTCCCATAAGTTTTCTGCTCTCACTGTCACAAATTTCAAATAATCTCTAATTTCCATTTTGATTTACTCTTTTTTTTTTTTNAACATTTTGTCATCTAGTTTTGTTGTAAATATTATCAATGGGTTTTTAAAAGGATTCAGAGGTATCAAACATCTCTGTAGTTACACTACCATGTTCCCAGAATCAGCACCACCTAGATTTTAGTCTTGTTAATTTAATCATATTTGCTTTATCTATTGCTTATTACTTAAGTATTTTAAAGTAAATTATAGACATTCTTCTACTTTGCCCTTAAGAATTTTGTATTCATGGGGCGTCCGGGTGGGTTAGTCGGTTGGGCGTCCGACTCGCTCAGGTCGTGATCTCGCGGTTCGTGGGTTCGAGCCCCGCGTCGGGCTCTGTGCTGACTGCCGGCTCAGAGCCCGGAGCCTGTTTCAGTCTGTGACTCCCTCTCTCTCTGACCCTCCCCTGCTCACGCTGTCTCTCTCTCTCTCTCTCTCCTAAAGATAAAAAAACAAAAAACAAAAAACAAAAAAAACCCTCTTACTTCAAACAATGTTGTCTCCACTCCCTCAAGCCCTTGATTCCAAAGTGGGTTTTTTCTCATCTTTACTTATTCTTTCATTTTTTGGGTTACTCTATGTTTGAGATATAATTTACATATAATAAAACAAGTTAAAGTGTATAATTAATGAGTTATCACAACTGTGTCTACCACTAAGCCTGAAGACACAATCATGATATGAAACATTTCCACCGCCCCACAAAACATTTTCATGTCTCTTTCGAGTCACTCTCTTCCTTTGCTACTAGCAACTCTTCATCTGCTTTTTACCAATATATCTTTCTGAATATCAAATTACTACAACTATGCATACATGGATTAATTCATTTAACACAAATCTCTTGAGATTCTTTTATAGTGCTGAATGTATTATTAATTAATTCCTTTTTACTGTCTGTAGGGTACCATTGAGTGGACATCACAATTTGCTTATATATGATCTCATTGGGTATTTCACTTCTTTCTAGGTTGGGGCTATTATGAATAAAGCTACTGTGAACATTTGTGGACTAGTTGTTACATACGCAAATGTCTTAATTTTTCTTGGATAAATACCTAAGAATGGGATTACTGGGTCATATGATAAGCATATGCTTTAATTTTTACCAAAATATTTACAGGAGGGATCATTCCAATGTGTATGTCTACCAACAAAGTAAGAGGGTTCCATTTGCTTCAGTAGATACTGTCTTGTATAATTTCCTTTTGTTACTGATTTCTAACTTGTTCCTTGTGGTCGAAAATGCCATTATGATTTCAATATTTAAAAATTTATGAAAGCTTGTTTTGTGGTTGAATATATGGTCTATGCTGAAGAATATTCCATATCATTTGAGTAAAGTATGCATTCTGCTGGTTTTGGTGGAATGTTCTCTATACATCTATTGGGTCGATTTGGCTTGTAATGTGTTATGAGCCCTTATTATTTCCTTGTTGACCTTCAGTCTACTTGTCATGTTCATTATATACTGTGGGATATTGAAGCCTCCAATTACTACTATTGAATTATCTATGTCTCCCCTCATTCTGTCAGTTTTTCCTTCATATATTGTGGGTCTGTTAGGTGCATACATGTTTTAATAGATTCACTCTTTCATAATTATACAATGTCTTTCTTTTCTATTGTATAATTTTTGTTTAAAGTCTATGTTATGTGATATTAACATAGTTACCTCAGCTATATTATTTTGTAGAGGTAATCTTTGCATAAAATATCTTTCCATCCTTTCACATTAAACCACTTGGGTCCTTATATTCAAAGTGAGTCACTTATGAAAAACATAGTTGGATCATTTCTAAAAATCCATTGTGCAAACCTGTGTCTTTCACTGGAATATTTACTGTACTTAAATTTAATGTAATAACTGATGAGGACTGATTTGGTCTTGCCATTATGCTATTTCCCTATATATATTTTGTGCCTCTCAATTTTGTCCTATTACTGCTTTGTTTTGTCTTAGATATTTTCCACAGTGCCATTTTCACTCTCTTTTCATTTCTTCTAGCATGATTGTATACACACACACACACACACACACACACACACACACACACACAACTTCTTCGTTGTCCTGAATTATAATGCACATCTTAGTTCATAAAAATCTAGTTAGAATTAATACCAACTTAGTTCATAAAAATCTAGTTAGAATTAATACCAACTTACATTCAGCAGTATATAAACATATTGTTCCTATATAGCTCTGTACTTCCTTCGTGCTATTATTACAAATTATATCCTTATATATTATGTGTTCATCAATGTAAGTTTTATAATTATTGTTTTGTGCAAATATTTTTAAATCAAACAGAAAATATATTTATTTTTTATTTTTACTTATCATGGAATATATTAATTTCTCTTTCATTTTTAAAGTTTTGCCAAACATACAATTTTTGGTTGATAATTTGTTTTTTATTTTTTCTACAGGAAACTGAATGTCATCCTACTACCTTTAAGCCTCTATAGGTTCTGATTAGAAATAAGCTGTTAATTATAGAGAATGTGTTATATATGAAGAGTTGCTTCTATTTTGCTGCTTTAAAAGATTCTTTGTCCTTGCCTTACAACAGTTTGATTATAATGTGTCATAGTGTGGATCTCTGAGTTTTCTCTACTTAGAGTTTGTTGAGCATCTTCAATGTGCAGATTCAGATCTTACGTTAAACTTGGAAATTTTCCACCCATTATTTCCTCAAGTATTCTTTCTCTCTACTCTCTATTTTTTTTCTCTCCACTCTCCTTCTGGGACTCCCCTTCAGTATGTGTTGGTCCCAGAGGTCTTTAAAATTCTATTCATGTTTTTCATTTCTTTCTCCCATAGAGATAATCTCAAATGATCTATCTTCAGGTTCACTGATTCTTACTTTTACTTGCCCAAATTAGCTGTTGAATTCTTCAAGTGATTTTTTTATTTCAGTCTCTGTATTTTTCAACTACAAAATTTCTATTCAACCTTGTTATAATTTTAATTATATATTAAATAAAATATAAATATCATTATTACTATTCCCCAGTTGGTTAGATATCATTCTCATGGGATCTTTGGTTCTCTGAGTATATTTTAACAGTTTAATTTAAAGCCTTTGTGTATTAAGGCCAATGTCTGGGTTTCTCCTGGGACACTTTTTATTAATTTTTTTCCTGTGTATAGACCAACTTCCTTTTTGTTTGCACACTTTGTAACTTTTTGTCAAAAACTAGACATTTAAAATATTATAATGTGGCAATGCTAAAATCAAATTCTCCTCCTCTGACAAGGTGTGATTTTGCTGCTTGATGTAGTTTTATTTATTTGTTTAGTAACTTTTTTGAACTAATCTTATAAAATTTGTATTCTTTGTCACTATGGCCACTAAAGTCTCTGTTCAGTTAGTTTAGTGATCAGTTAGTGATGCAAGTGATTTCCTTAAATACCAGGAATGACCCCCCCCCAAAAAAAAGTCCTAATCTAGTATTTGCAGATAAGCTATGGTTGAGGCAAAATGACAAAATTCTGGCAGTTTACAGCTCTATACACAGAAAGAACATGTATCCAGCCTTGGGCATGCATACACCCTCTAGATTTTTCACTATCTGTGTGAGCTCCTCATAGCCCTTATTACAAAGCATCTCAATCCTCAACTCCGTTCCTGAGGCACCTCACCCCCAAGGTGCTTGATTACTCTATTGTTTGTCTTGAGTATTTTCCCTTGCCCCAGACGGCACTGCCTAATACATTTGCCTTTAAATTGTTTTTGACAACTTCCCCCAGGTAGCTTCCTCAGCTCTGGGAGGATTCTGAGTTAGGTTTAAAGAAAGGCAACCTGTAGAACCAGTCCTTCAGAAAATCATCCAACAGGTCAAAATAAACAACTACACATCTCCAATGTAAAGTCTGATCTGCTCCCCTAGTACTAGGTACCTATATCAGGATGTAGGTGGTTGTCTACAAAGCTGCTGCTGAGCTGGGGAGTGGAAGGTAGAATCAGAGTAAGTTAAAATGCCACTAAACTCTCTTAAAAAATTCAGCTGCTTGTTTTGCATTGTGCTTTTCCCTGGGAGTCCTAAGTTTTTGTTTAATTTCCAGCATTACAGAACTTGAATCTGACAGTTTTTGCCAGTTAATTCATTGTTTTTATAGGGGTATACATTTTTGCAGTTCCCTATGAAACCATTTTCACTCACATAATTCAAGATTTTTAAATTCAAGAGTCTTTGTTATTTTTATGAGTACATTTATTTAGCATTATTGCCATTTTATTTTTTAAACCAATTTTATTGAGATATAATTCAAATTTCATCCAAATGTACAATTCAATTTTTTAAATTATATTCACACTCATCATCACAATCTAACTTTAGAAGATTTTTATACTCCCTGAATAAAACACAGTAACTTTTAGCAATCAATCCCCATTTCACCCCTCCTGCTTCCATCCCTAAGCACCACTAATCATTGTGTCTATAAATTTTCCTATCCTGGGGGCACCTGGGTGGCTCAGTCGGTGGGTGAAGTGTCCAACTTTGGCTTAGGTCATGACCTCATATGAGTTCAAGCCCCAAGTTGGGCTCTCCGCTGACAGCTCAGAGCCTCAAGCCTGCTTCTGTCTCCTTCATCTCCCTCTCTCTCTCTGCCCGTTCTCATTTTCTCTCTCTCTCAAAAATAAAACATTAAAAAAATTAAAAGAAATAAAAAATAAATTTTCTTATGCTGGATATTTTATATAAGTGCTGGTATTTCATATGATACGTGACCTTGTTTGACTGGCTTCTTTAACTTAGCATGTTTTTCAAAGTTCATCCACATTGTACATGTATCACTACTTCATTTCTTTTTATTTCTCAATATTATGTCAGTGTATGAGTATACATATTTTACTTAACCATTCAACAGATGATGAATACTGGGTTGTTTCCACATTTCGGCTGTTTTCAATAATGCTATAAGAAACATATGTGTACAAGTTATATTTTACTATATATTTTTAGTTCTCCTGAATATACATCTGTGAGTGGAATTATTATATCACATAGTAGTTCTGTGTTTAACTTTCAGTTATTTAATTTCATTTAATTAATACTTTGGAAGATATTTTCCAAAGTACACATACAATTTTACATCCCCAGCACTAAGCTATGAAGATTCTAACTTATCAACATATTCGTTATTGTTAATTTTATTATTAAATACTAAATAATTAAATTTAATAATTTGATTAATTAAATTTAAATAAATAATTAAATATAGACATCCTAGTTGGTAGGAAGTGGAATCTCATTATGAATTTGATTTGCGGGGCATCTGGGTGGCTCAGCTGGTTAAGTGACAGAATTTGGCTCAGGTCATGATCTCACGGTTTGTGGGTTCGAGCTCTGTGTCAGGCTCTGTGCTGAGAGCTAGCTCAGAGCCTGGAGCCTGTTTCAGGTTTTGTGTCTCCCTCCCTCTCTGACCCTCCCCTGCTCACGCTGTCTCTCTCTCTCTCTCAGAAATGAATAAAACATTAAAAAAATGAATTTGATTTGCATTTCCTTGAGGACTACTGATATAGGGCCTTTCTGTGGTCATATTGGCCATTTCTATATCTTGTTCGAGAAATGTCTACTCAGAGAGATCCTTTGCCCATTTATTACTGGGCCATATGCCTTTTATTAGTGAGTAATATCTTACAGCAACATGTTTTGCAAATATATCTTCTCAGACTACATGCTGTCTTGACACTTCCTTGATGGTATCTTTTCAAGCACATTTTTTTTTTTTTTTTTAATACAACAGAAGTTTATGTGTGGCTCATATCACAGTTCAGTGTGGGAGTTCTTTTTTTTTTTTTTTTTTTATAAATAGTTTATTGTCAAATTAGTTTCCACATAGCACTCAGTGCTCATCCCCACAAGGGTCCTCCTCCATGCCCATCCCCCCTCCCCTCCACATCCATCAGTCCTCAGTTTTCGTCAGCATTCAAGAGTCTCTCATGGTTTGCCTCTCTCCCTTTCCCCCACCATTTCCACCCTTCTTCTCCCCCTTGTTCCTCCGTCAAGTTCCTAATCCTCCTATACGTGCAAACATATGATATTTGTCCTTCTCTGCCTGACTTATTTCGCTCAGCATAACACCCTCAAGGTCCATCCATGTTGCTACACATGGCCAGATTTCATTGTTTCTCATTGCCATGTAGTATTCCATGGTATAGATAAACCACATCTTCTTGATCCATTCGTCTGTTGATGGACACTTAGGCTCTTTCCATGTTTTAGCTATTGTGGAGAGTGCTGCTATGAACATTGGGGTACATGTGCTCCTATGCCTCAGCATTTCTGTATCCCTTGGGTAAATTCCTAGCAGTGCTATTGCTGGGTTCTAGGGGAGTTCTATTGTTAGTTTCCTGAGGAACCTCCACACTGTTTTCCAGAGGGGAAGCACATTTTGAATTTGATGACCTCCAATTTATCTTTTCTGCTTTGTTGCTAGCAGTTTTATTTTGAAATTTCTGTTCAGAAGATCAGCTCTTTCCTCTTTTTCTGTATTTTCATTTATTGATCAAATCTTCTGTTTCCTTTATCCAAATCAGTTTTTCTCAACCAAGAGTACACAGTCACAACAACTATAAATAATAACAGCTCTGTTTCTCTCTTTGATTTCCCATAGCCTAAACTTACTAAATTGAATAAAATCACCACAATATTAAACAAAAATGGGCAGTGGCAGATGTGTCCTTGTCTACTCTTAAATGAGAATGTATTCAATAGTTTGTCACTAAGTATATCTTCTCTAAGGTTTTGGTTAATACTTTATCAGATCCTGAAATTTCTCTCAACAATGCTACTCTGCTAAACAGTTTTTCTCTTGAATGGATGTATTGCTTTTACTAAATCCATTGAGAAAATCAAGATTTTTCTCCTTATTCCATTAATGTGGTGACATATAAGGATTCATTTTCCAATGTTCAATAAACTTAACATTCAAATAAATCTAAACTGGAATTTTCTTCAAGGCTATGAGCTATGTTAATGACAAATTATAGGTCACCACTGACTTGAAAATTAGGAACATTTACATACCAGTTATATACTTTAAAAATATTCCCAGTATCATCCTAAATTTTTAAAAATGTTCCTTAATTTATTTTTGAGAAAGGGAGAGAAGGAAGGGGAAGGGTAGGATGGAGTGAGAGAGATGTGCATGCAGGGGAGGGGCAGAGAGACAAGGGAGGAGAGAGAAATCTAAGCGGGCTCTGCCCTGACACGGTAGAACCCATGAATCCATGAGATCATGACCTGAACCAAAATCAAGAGTCGAACACTTAACCAACTGAGCCACCCAGGCGAACCGCCCCATAAATTTGTATGTACTATTTAATATATGATGAATACTTTACTTAAATTAACTTGATTTAATCCTCATAATAAAGTTATGAGTTAATTAACCATTTTACAGATGAGGAAATAGGAACTGAGAAAAAGTTTACTCAAAGTAATATTACATAGATGGATTCAAACTCAAGGTATTTAGAACCAAAGTCTAATAGAAAACATCTGTCCTGTTTTGGAAAACAAGAAAAAAGAGTAAAGAGGAAGAAAGAGGGCTCTTTTGCCAGAAAAAGATATTTTATATGCTAGGGTAAAGGGACTGATAATATACTTGACTTCTACTTTTAACAGAATTGCATCAAACCTGCATCTAAATTTTCTAATGACACAATCCTCTTTTAAATTTTTGCTCAACTAAATGTTCTGTCAACATAACACTGAGCCTAGGCTACTTGGTCCCCAGCATGAAGTAGAAAGGAAAACTTTGGGGGACAAAGTAATTATTGACAAAGCAACCTAGACATTTGATGCAATCCCTATCAAAATAACACTAGCATTCTTCAAAGAGCTAGAACAAACAATCCTAAAATTTGTATGGAACCACAAAAGACACAAATAGCCAAAGCAATCTTGAAAAAGAAAAGCAAAGCTACAGGCATTACAGTTCTGAATTAAGTTATATTACAAAGCTGTGTGATCAAGGCAACATGGTACTGGCAGAAAAACAGACACATAGATCAAAGGAACAGTATAGAATATCCAGATGAACCTGCAATTATATGGTTAACTAATATTTAACAAAGCAAAAAATAGTATCTAATGGAAAAAAGACAGTCTCTTCAACAAATGGTGTTGATAAAACTGGACAGCAACATGCAAAAGAATAAAACTAGACCACTTTTTCACACCATACGCAAACACAAACTCAAAGGATTAAAGACCTAAATGTGAGACAAGAAACCATCAAAATCCTATAGAACACAGAGAGTAACCTCTCTGATAGCAGCCATAGCAACTTCTTACTAGATATGTCTCCTGAGGCAAAGAAAACAAAAGCCAAAATAAACTATTGGGGCTTCTTCAAGATAAAAAGCTTCTGCATAGCAAATGAAACAATCAATAAAACTAAAAGGCAACCTATGGAATGAAAGAAGATATTTGAGATGACATATCTGATAAAGGGTTAGTATCCAAAATCTGTGAAGAACTTGTAAAACTTAATACCCTAAAATGAATAATCCAGTTAAGAAATGGGCAGAAGACAGACATTTTTCCAAACAAGACATACAGATTGCTAACAGATACATGAAAAGATGCTCCAAAGCTGTCTTTCACCTGTATGATGTGCAAATAATAAATAAACGTTGAAGGGTAAAAAAAAAAAAATAAAAAAAAAAAGATGCTCAACATCACACATTAGCAGAGAAATGCAAATCAAAATTACAATGAGATATCATCTCACACCAGTCATAATGACTAAAATTCACAACACATGAAAACGACACGTGTTGGCAAGGATGCAGAGAAAGGGGAACCCCCCTTAACACTGTTGGTGGGAATGCAAACTGGTGTGGCCAGCCAGGAAAACAGTATGGAGATGCCTCAAAAAGCTAAAAATAGAATAACCTTATGGTCCAGCAGTTACACTACTAAGTATTTATCTAAAGGATACAAAAATCATGATTCAAAGGGACACATGCATCCCGTTTATAGCAGCATTACCTATAGCCAAATTACAGAAAGAGCCCAAATGTTGTCGACTGATGAATGGATAAAGAAGATACACACACACACACACACAATGGAATATTACTAAGCCATAAAAAGGAATGAAATCTTGCCATTTGCAATGACATGGATGTAGCTAGAGAGTATTATGCTGTGCAAAACAGGTCAAAGAAAGATAAATATCATGTGATTTCACTCATATGTGAAACAAATCTACTCAACAAAGATACATAAACCAGAAAACAGACTCATAACTATAGAGAAGAAACTGAGGGTTCCTGGAGGGGAGGTGGGAGGGGGATGGATTAAATGGGTGATAAGTATTAAGGAGGGCACTTGTTGTAATGAACACTGTGTTGTATGTAAGTGATGAGTCACTAACCTCTACACCTGAAACCAGTATTACACTGTATGTTTACTAACTGGAACTTAAAGAAAAATTTGGAAAAAAAGTCTTTGAGATATAGCAATTACTGCTTTAAGAAGGAAGTCTATAGCAATATAGGCCTATCTGAAGAAGAAAGAAAAATCACAAATGAACAACCTAACCTTACACCTAATGGAGCTAGCAAGAAACAAACAAACAAAACACAAAATCAGCACAAGAAAATGACAAAGATAGAGCAGAAATAAGTGAAATAGAAACTAAAATAATAATCGAACAGATCAATGAAATCAATGCTGGTTTTCTGAAGATCAACAAAATTGATAAGCTGCTACCCAAACTCATCAAAACCATCAAAAAAGAAAAAGAGTGAGAGAGAGAGGACTCAAATAAACAAAATCAGTAACACAAGAAGAGAAATAACCATGCACACCACAGAAACACAATTATAAGAGAATAGTGTGAAAAATTGTATGTCAATGAATTAGACAAGCTAGAAGAAATGGATAAATTCCTAGAAACATATAATCTCCCCAAATTGAAGCAGGAAGAAACAGCAATTTTGAACAGATCAATTACCAGCAACAGAATTGTATCAGTAATCAAAAATTCTCAGCAAACAGAAGTCCAAGACCAAATGGCTTCACAGGCGAATTCTACCAAATAGTTAAAGAAGAGTTAATACCTATTCTTCTCAAACTATTCCAAAATGTAGAAAAGGAAGGAAAAATTCTAAATTCATTCTGAGGCCAGAATTATCCTGATACCAAAACCAAACACAGACACCACTAAAGGGGTACCTGTGTGGCACAGTGGTTTAAGCCTCTAACTCTTGATCTCAACTCAGGTCATGATCTCACAGCTCTCACAGTTCAAGCCCCAAACTGAGCTCTGTGCTGATGGCATGGAGCCTGCTTGGGATTCTGTCTCTCCTCTGTGCCTCTCCCCCTACTTGTGCTTTCTCACTCTCTCTCTCTCAAAATAAATAAACTAAAAAAAAAAAAAAAAAAAAAAAAAACTAAAAAAGAGAACTACAAGCCAATATCCTTCAGGATGCAAAAAACTTCAATAAAATACTACCAAACTGAATCTAATCCAACAATACATTAAAGAAATCATTCACCAGGATCAAGTGTGATTTGTTCCTGGGATGCAAGGGTGGGTCATTATTCCCAAATCAATCAGTGTGATACATCACATCAACAAGACAAAGGAGAAAAACCATATGATCATTTCAGTAGATGTAGAAAAAACATATGATGGAATATAACACCAAATCATGATAAAAGCCTCCAACAAAGTAGGTATTAGAGGGAACATACCTCAACATAATAAAAACTTTATATGAAAAACCCAGAGCAAACATATTCAATGAGGAAAAAGTGAGAGTTTTTCCCCTATGGTCAGGAACAAGACAAGGATGTCCACTCTCCCTCACTTTTATTCAACACAATACTGGAAGTCTTAGCCACAACAATCAGATAAGAAAAAGAATAAGAAAGAGGCATCCAAATTGGTAAGGAAGAAGTAGAACTTTAGCCATTTGCAGATAATATGATACTAAATACAGAAAACCCTAAAGATTCCACCAAAATACTACTAGAACTGATAAGTGAACTTACTGAGGTTCCAGGATACAAAAATCAATGTGCAGAAATTGGTTGAGTGTCTATACACTAATAGCAAAGCAGCAGAAAGAGAAATTAAGAAAATAATCCATTTAAAATGACCAAAAATAATATCTAGTAATAAACTTAACGAAAGGGGCAAAAGACCTGTACTCTGAAAACCATAAAAGGGGGCGCCTGAGTGGCTCAGTCGGTTAAGCGTCCGACTTTCGCTTAGGTCATGATCTCGCGGTTCGTGGGTTCGAGCCCCGTGTCGGGCTCTGTGCTGACAGCCAGCTCAAGAGCCTGGAGCCTGTTTCAGTCTGTGACTCCCTCTCTCTCTGACCCTCCCCTGCTCACACTGTCTCTCTCTCTCTCCTAGAAATAAATAAAAACATTAAAAATTAAAAAAAAAAACCATAAAACACTGATGCAAGAAACTGAAGACAACACAAATAAATGGATTCTATGCTCATGGATTGGAAGAACAAATACTGCTAAGATATCCAGATGACCAACACACACATGAAAAGATGCTCAACATCACTCATCATAAGGGAATTGCAAATCAAAACTACAATGAGATACTACCTCACACCTGTCAGAAAGGCTAAAATCAACAACACAAGAAACATCAGGTGTTGGCAAGGATGTGGAGAAAGAGGAACCCTCTCTTGTGCAGTAGGTGGGAATAAAAATTGGTGCCGCCACTGTGGAAGACAGTATGCAGTTTCCTCAAAAAGTTAAAAACAGAACTATATTAGGATCCATTAACTGCACTAGTGGGTTTTACCCCCAAAATACAAAAGCAATAATTTAGAGGGTTACATGCACCCCTATGTTTATGGCAGCATTATTTACACAATAGCCAAATGACAGAAGCACCCCCAGGGTCCATCTATAGACGAATGGATAAAGAAGATATAGCAGATATGTGTGTGTATATGGAATATACATGGGATATTATTATATTATATATAATTATGTTTATATAATATACACATTATAATATTATATTATTCCACAAATATATGTGGAATATTATTCAGTCATAAAGAGAGTGAAATCTTGTCATTTGCAACAATGTGAATGGAGCTATAGAGTATAATGCTAAGTGAAATAAGCCAGAGAAAGATAAACCATATGATTTCACTCATGTGGAATTTAAGAAGCAAAACAAATGAACAAAAGGAAAAAAAGAGACAAAAAACAGACTCTTAACTACAGAGAACAAACATGGTCACCAAAAGGGAGGTGGGTGTAGGAATGGGTGAAATATCTGAAGGCAATTAAAGAATACACTTACCATGATGAGCACTGAATAATGTTTAGAATTGCTGAATCACTGTAGTGTATGTACACTTGAAATTAACATAACACTGTATGTTAACTTTACTGGAATTAAAATAAAAAAACTTAATAAAAAAGAATTAAAACCTGCATGTCCCTTTCTTCACTTTTAATCTTGCCAATTTTAAAAATACCCAAAAACCAAGAGCACATTTTACACACTGTATTTTAGCCAATTTTACAATATTACATTAAAAAATAAGTAAATAAAAAAAGAACACCCAAATCCATTTAGTTTCACAGAAAATAAAATGAAATCTGATTTAGTACTATTTTTTCTACTTCAGATAGTTTCTCAAATAAATTTTTTAATTTATTCATTCAATAAATATTTACTGAGTAAGTATAATGTATCAAAAATTATTCTAAGCATTAAACATATAGTATATAAAAAGCTCAACAGGGTTAAAAAAGCTCAACAAGACAACAAGATAGTTCTCATGAGAGTTTACAGTGGGGGAAAATGGAAGGAAGGAAGGAAGGAAGGAAGGAAGGAAGGAAGGAAGGAAGGAAGGAAGGAAATTATATGAGAATAAGAAATGCTATAAAGAAGACAGAACAATCAATATAGAGTGACTGGGTATGTGTGTGTTGAGGAATCATGGGATTTACAGAGGGCCTAGTGAAAGATCTCTAAATAATTACTGTAGGGGTGCCTGTGTGGCTCAGTCTGCTAAGCATCTGACTCTTGATTTTGGCCCAGGCCATAATCTTTATGGTTCATGGGTTTGAGCCCCACATAGAGTTCCACACTGATGGTGCAGCACCTGCTTGGATTCTTTCCCTCTGCTCCTTCAACACACACACACACACACACACACACACACTCTCTCTCTCTCTCTCTCTCTCTCTCTCTGTCTCTGTCTCTCTCTCTTTCTCTCTGTCTCTCAAAATGAATGAATAAACTTAAAAAAAATTTTTTTTTAAGCCTGGGTGGCTCAGTCGGTTGGGCGGTCGACTTCGGCTCAGGTCACAATCTCGTGGTTCGTGGGTTCGAGCCTCATGTCAGGCTCTGTGCTGACAACCCGCTCAGAGCCTGGAGCCTGTTTCAAATTCTGTGTCTCCCTCTTTCTGACCCTTTCCTGCTCTTGCTGTCTCTCTCCCTTTCTCTCTCAGAAATAAATAAAACATTAAAAAATTAAAAAAATTTTAATCACCCTAAGTAGAAACTTGAATGAAGTGAAGAAGCCCGTCACAGACAAATCTGAGGAAAGCTCAGATTGGGTAGAAAGAACATTAACTGCCAATACATTAAGGTGTATTCAAGAAACAGAAGGTCAACAATGAAAAAATGGAGGCAGAATCATTACTATATAAACATGCTACTCCATTAAAAATGCCTTCTTGAAAGTCTCCAATGATCTCAATTAGTACCAAACACAATGGCTTTTTCTCTCTATTCATTCTCCTTGAAATTTTTGTCCCTGTATTTTACAGCTAAATATCACTGCCCTTTTCAAGGCTTCATCTTCATTAATTTCTATTTAATAATTGTTATTCTCACCATTACAATTTTAATATTCTAATAATGATTAGTTAAAATAATGAATGCTAACTATGTATTTAGCTTTCAGTCCAAATGTCAAACTTTTCTAGCTTTTCACTTGGAAGTTCAACCTTCATCTTTTCCTCTACAGCTTTAAAGCAAAACTCATTGTTACCATTACATATCCACTTCACTAGATTTCTCAATAGTACCTTGGAGCGAAATTTCAAAATTATTTTTTATTCTTTTTTTTTCAAATACTATATCATCAAAAATTATGAGATTAAAACACTTCTTGATTATTTTCTTTACTCCTACTTTTTTCTGCAGTATACTATATTGTAAGGCTTATTACTTCATGACTGGATTAGTAGAATAACCTCCTATTCACTCAAGTTCTCAACCATGTAACCCTGCAGCGTAGCATAGGTTATAAATCTTCTTAAATCACCGGCTTCCTGATGTTACTCCCTTTGTTATCGATGGCAGTTCCTTTCCAAAAGATCCAGTCAGTCTGCTAAATGGCATTCAAGGCTCTCCATAATTTGACCCTGTTCTACCTATTCAAATTTATATTCTTTCACATCACCATCTGCATTTTATAAATTTATATTTGCAGAGTATACTTCTGAGACATTATGAGACTCAATTCTTGAGAACTGCTTTGAGACATTTTGACCAGTTAGGATACTGCTACCAGCAGGAGGGCAGTATCATGAATACCTGCACAGACTAATGCTGAAGGCAAAGAACAGGAGGAAAATACTATTTTCCAAAACTAAATTTCAATGAAAAAGAATAAGTAGACATTTAACAGATATACAAATGGGAGCCCTGTCTACCGGTTCCTCTGGGATATCCCTTTGATAGCTCAAATCTATTCACTATAGCGTCAACCACATCATCTTTATATGTGCCCCTATTTCTTTTCTTCCCCAACTTTATTGAGATATAATTGATATATAGCATAGTGTAAGTTTAAGGTATACAGTGTAATGACCTGATATCTATATCTATGTCTATTTCCATATCTACTGCAAAATGAATACAATAAGGTCAGTTAACAGCTCCAATACCCATATAATTACCATTTTGTGTGTGTGATGAAACATTTAGTATATACTTAGTAACTTTCAAGTATATAGTATTGCTAATGATAGTCACCAACCTGTATATTAGATCCCCAGAACTTACTCATTTCATAACTGGAAGTTGGTACTCTGACCAACATCTCATTTCCTCAACTCCCAAGACATTGGCAATCACTATTTCTACTCTCTGTCTTTTTCAGACTCCATATATAAGTGGAATCATAATGTATTTGTCTCTCTGACCTTTCACTTAGCGTAACACCCTCAAGGTCCATCCATGTCATCACAAAAGGCAGAATTTCCTTCTTTTGGGGGCACCCCCTACTTCAGCCAAGGACATCTGGATATAGCTAGAATCTCTAGGCTCACCATCAATTTCTTCCTGTCTCCTTCTCTCACATCAAGACATACACATAATCTACCTCAGGTTTCTTTCTTCTATCCATCTCCTCCACCATATGTCTGTGCCAAACTTTCTGGCATTTAATTTTGATTCTTAATGAACCATTGTCTAACTATGTGTGAGGAAGTTAAAAAAATTTTTTTTAATTATAACTGTGGCCTTTAGAAACCTAGGCTTTGTGAGCCTAGGTTTTCTTCCATGTGTAAGATGAGGCAATAGAACTAGCTAAATTCTTAAGGTCTTTTCTAGCTCTAAGATTCCATTCTTCTGAATTCCTACAAATAGTAGGTATCAAATTGTTAAGTATATTAGGAAGTAAAAACTTGTTAAAATGTAGATTTCTCAACAAAAACTGAATGAATCCGAATCAATAAGCTGAAGTGTAGGTATCAATCTACCTTTCATAAAGGATCCCAATTGCTTCCAATGCAAGGGGTGTAAGGACCACAGTTTGAAAATCATTGTCCTGTTTCATGATTTGATCCATATTGCAAAGCAACGTAACACTTATCATTTGTTGAGTTTTTCTTATTTAATTGGCTGATAATTTTTAGAGTATAATCTGATTTCCAGAGGGTCTCAGAGAGTCTTTCAGAGGTACACAGGTCAAACTTTTTCACTCTTCTTCTCTTAAAAGCATACAGTGGACTTTCATATTCCACATCATAAATACATGCGCATGTTATATATTCTTCTAAAAATATCACGTACCATACTTTACTTGATCATCTCCTTATTATTGGCTATCTAAACTATTATCCAGGTTTCTTCTCTTAGGATTACAAACACAATGAACACTCAAGACTATTTTAATTTTGCCTATAATGAGTACTTCCAGTCTAAGACAATATCTGGAGCATAATAAAGAGCGTAATAAATATGAGCCACTTTTTGTTTATATGTATTTCTTTTTATCATCATTCTCATCATTATTATAATGACTACCCAGGCATAACTAAGTTTATTGTCCCTGGAATTCACCTAAATACTTATTTGTACCTTTCTTCTGCTACTGTGGACACACTGTCTCATATAAGGGTTATTTATATGTAATTTACCTCTATTAATACCTTGTAAATGTCACAAGGGTAGAAATTATCTTCTATTCACTTATGTTTGCTGATAATGCAAATATCTGAATAATGGATTGAATGGATTCCTTAAGACCACAGAGGTAATAGCCAACACATATAAAGGGTACAAAATGGATATTAAAAATTAGATTTAACATTATGCTTCACCTGAAAGTTCTATCTCAGAATTCTGTAATTCTGTAATTGTCAGCCCTTATATATTTCCCTTGCTTCTCTTCTGCTCAACTAAGGTATCCAAGGCCATGGCTAGGCTGACTGGTCAACTGTAAGCCAAGGATTAACCTATTTATATCTCAAACATAAATTCAAGACAGAGTCTGTGTTTGTGCATGTATCTATATTTGAATTTATCTCTAAATATACATTATGGACAGACAGTTATTCACTTTCTTTTCTCATGCATTTATTTATATGCTTACATACCTATATTTATTAATATATATATGTGTGTATGTATACATATATTTATAGGAATACATAGACACACACTCTTCATTCTCTCATTTCTCTCCTTCCATCATTTCAGAACATCTCCTTGAAAGTCATTTACTCTTAGAGATAAGGATTCTGTTATCTTAGTGATTACCACTGGATACTGAAAAGTGATATGCAAGCTGCCAATACTGCAGACACGGGTCTGGTAATACACAGCAAAAACCTATGAATCTAATAGTTGCTCTAACTAGCAGCTCTCTCCCCTACTCATTCATTCATACCTCCATACAAACTTCACATATATCAAATCTATCCCACAAGTCTAGTTTCTTGCTTTATGTCATCACACTTCTGTTCTAAAACGCAGTCTAGTGATTAGAGCTTTATGGCCTATCTTGCTTTTCTTGGTCCTCTGCACCAAAGGACCTAGGTCCTTTCCACCTAAATTCCAGCAGCAAACAAAGTTCTGACTCCTCTTAGGGACTCCTCTTTCAGAATAAATCTGCCTGAATGTCAAAACTTTCAAGGAACTACATGCACTCTCACAGTTCATCCAGTATAGGTCATATAGAACTCTTCTAATTAGTTTTAGAACACATACCCACAATTTAAACCACTTGCTAATTCTGGCTTTACCATTAGACAATGCCCCTCATCTAGCTGGTCGAAGGAAGATCAAATATCTCAGGCTTTACATCATCTAAAATCAGGTCCCTACAGCCTTACCTTCACTAACTATACCAGGAAACCTGGAATGGACCATCATGCCTCAAGGCTGAATTCTGATTTATGAAAGCAATACTCAGAATTCTTTTTATAAAGCCAAAGAAATCCCAGTGATATGAACACTAACTTCACAATTCAATCTCATCTAATTCTTTTTAACTAATGGTTGTTGAAAACCTAACAGGTGCCAGCAGCAGAGATAAATACTCATGAAGTTTATATTCCAGTGGGAGAAAAGCAATGAGTAAGTAAATAATACTTAAATACATAGTACTTTAGAAGATGGTAAGTGCTAAAGCAAAAATAACTGGGGAAATGTTGACAATGCTGCTTGACAATTCTGTTTTCAGTCACTGTAGATTAACTAGTATCATTCTAGCCCTTCTGTTATGAACAACAATGAAAATTCCTAAAGTACATAAGGAATTACTGTTTTTCATGTATTGACAACTAGTAGCCTAGGACAGTAATCCCTAAATAAAAGGAAACAAAATAACTAAGTCCCATGATCACTTCATCTTTCTGCCTGAAGGCACTTTCCAAACAGCCATATATGAGGGGAAAGAGGTAACCAAAGCAGAGAATGTAAATCTGAGCCAAGGAGACAACTGGAATTTATTGGCAGAGAAAGAGAAGGATGTGTGCAAAGGAGGTCCACAGAAGAGGAAAGAACTACCACTAAGGAACTGTAAGCTGAACAATTTCCAGAGCTTGCAGAAAGCTGAGAGATGTTTGAGTTTCAAATGCTATATTACAAATATGTATTGAACACTTGAGTCATTCAGTGAAGACTTCACAAAGGTCAAACATTTAGGAGTCAGGTCAATTAAAGGTTACTCAGAATCCACCTCATAAAACTTAAAATCAAGACAAGTAACCGGGATGACAAAATAAAATCCCACATTCTATTAAGAAAATAACAATAAAATCTAGACACAATAAAGTAGCATTCATACTGTCCAATAAAAGTATAAAAATAAAAATAGTAGTAACAAAATTACTAGGCATAAGCAACAGGTAACATACTCATATTAGGGAGAAAAATTATAAAAAACCATCTTAGATGCAGAAACAACAAAGATGACAGACTTCAAATAATTTCATAAATATGTTAAAGGAGGTAAAGAAACCATAAACATAAAAAGGACAAATCAGAATTAAAACTATAATAAAGAACCAAATGGGACTCAGAGAGATATAAATGCAACACATGAAATGAAAAATATAGTGGATAATTTTAACAGCAGATGACATACAGCAGATGAAACATCACATAGGGCACCAGAACTATCTAAATTGGTGTAGAGAAAAAAAACTGACCTGTGGAACATCGAACAGTATTTTAAGAGCAGTTGGAATTCCAGAGAGATAAAGAAATAGTCTGGAACAGAAAAAATTTTTTTTGAAGAAACAGTGGCTAAAATTCTCATAAATTTGAGGGAAAATATGAACTTACAGATTCAAGAAGCTTAATGAATACGAAGCATGCAAAACACAAAGAAAACCACATCAAGGCACATTATTATGGAATTGCTTAAAACCAACATATGAAAAAATATATTAAAAAGCAGCTAAATGAATACAAGAAATATTATATATAGTAAAAATGGATTAGACTCTGTGCTGCCTGTTATTGAGAGAGAACCCAAGCATAAAACAGAAAAAAATTGTCAACTTCTGAAAGAATAAAAACATTATCACATAATTCAACATCAATGAAAACTGAAAGTCAAACATTTTTAGGCAAACAAATGATAAGAAAATCTATTGCCAGTAAACCTGCTATATAAAAACTGTTAAAAGGAAGTAATTCATGCTAAGAAAAAAGACAACAGATGGGACTTCAAAACTACATGTAAAAATGAAAAACACAGAAAGTGGTTTTGTAAATTATTTAAAAGATAACAATCGCAAGAAAAATTAAAATTATAGTGGGATTTGTAAGATACATCTAGAAGCAAAATATAAGATAATAATTACACAAAAGATAAGACAGAAGGTAGAAGTATATTCTTGTAAGTTTCTAAACTTATAAATGAAGTGGTTTAATATTATGAAGTTATCCTGGGATAGTTCAAGGTTGTATATTTTCTTTTAAAATTTTTAATGTTTTTTTTTTAAAAATTTATTTCTGAGAGAGAGAGAGAGAGTGTGTGAGCGAGCAGCAGAGGGGGAGAGAGAGAGGGAGACACAGAATCTGAAGCAGGCTCCAGGCTCTGAGCTGGCAGTCAGCACAGAGCCTGGTGCAGGGCTCGAACCCACAAACCGTGAGATCATGACCTGAGTCGAAGTCGGACACTTAACCAACTGAGCCACCCAGGCGCCCCTAAGGTTGTATATTTTAAATTAAGCAAACGCTAAAAGCAAAGTTGGAGAGTAGTAGGAGATAAAGTGGAATACAAAAGCAAAAAAACAAAAAACACCATCAACAACAACAAAAAAACAAACCCAAAAGGAGGCAGAAAAGGAAAGAAGAAAAAGGGAACAAACAACAGATGAACAGGGTGGCTCAGCCGGTTAAGCATCAGACTTTGGCTCAGGTCATGATCTCATGGTTCATGAGTTCAAGCCCTGTATCGGGGTCTGTGCTGACAGCTCAGAGTGGAGTCTGTTTCCGTTTCTGTGTCTCCCTCTCTCTCCCACTCCCCTGCTCACACTCTGCTTCTCTCTCTTACATTAAACATTAAAAAACTTTTAATAAAAAATAGATGAACAGATGACCGTGAAACATACACCTAAAACAACCACAGCAATAATTTCAGTAAATATAAACTGATTAAAAACTGCAAATAATAGACATGTCAGAAAAGACAGAAAAGGCTCACATATGACAATTATAAGAAATGCACACAAATATAAATATATTTAATACTTAAATTTATATAAAATTTATATACATATAAATTTATATATTTTATAAATATATACAAATATATAAAATAAAAAATATATAAAATAAAATATAAAAAATATATAATAAAAATATATAAATATATAAATATATAAATATAAATATATTTATATAAAATGAATGGGAAACGATTTATCATGAGAATACTAAGTGGGAATGGTAATATTAATGTTAGATAAAGTAGACTTCATCATAAGAAATATTAAGAAGAACACTTTATAATGGTAACAGGATCAATTTTTCAAGGAAATAAAAAAAATCATACTAAATTTGTATGTGTCTAGCAACAAAGCTTCAAAATTTGAAGCAAACTGGAAAATACTGAAGTATGAAATAGAAGTGTGTGAAATAACTGGAAATGTTAATATTCCTTATTAACTGATACAATATGAAATAGACAATATCAGAGATACAACAGAGAAGATTTTAACACAATGTCGCCCAACTAGACCTAACTGACATTATAGAAACTACACCTACCACAAGCAAAATACACATATTTTCAAGTAAACATGCAAAACTGACCAAGGCAGACCAGATGCTGGGCATAAAACAAGTCTCAATAAATTTAAAGGAACTGAAATTACGCACAGTATCTTTTCTCACCACAGGAAATTAAGTATCATCGACAAAAAGATATGTCAAAATTTCACAATAATTTGGAAATTTAGCAGCACACTTCTATGTAACCAACGTGTCAGTGAATCTGAATTGAAATTGGAAAATATTTTGAACTGAATGAAAAATGTAACATATAAAATATGTGGGACATAGCTTGGAGCGAAGTGTATAGCCATAATTGAAGTTATTAAAAAAGGAGGAAGGTTCAAGTAAGTAATCTTAATTTTTTACCTTAGCAATCTAGGGAGACAGACAAAATAAATACAAAGAAAACACTGGAGAAAATAATTTAAAACATAAATAAATGAAATACAAAAAAATAAAGAAAAATCAAATGGCAGCAAAAGTTCATAAATTAAAAGTTCATTAATTAAAAGTGATAAATTCCTGGCCAGAGTGATCAAAGAATACACTTGCAATTTTCAGGAATGAAAAAAGCAATGTCACTATAGAACCTTAGAAGTTTAGAAAGATAGAAAAAACTTTTAAGTGTATTTTTTATGGAAATTTCAGGTTCACTGAAAAATTGAGAAAGGTGTTATATGGAAACCAACTTGACAATAAACTATTTGTAAAAAAAAAAAAAAAAAGGAAAAAAAGAAAAATTGAGAAAGGTATAGAGATTCCCCATATTCTTGCTGCCCTACACATGCTTAGCCTCCCCTAAGGTCAACAACTCCCAACAGAGTGGTACATTTATTACAATTGATGAACCTACACTGACACATTTTCATCACCCCCACATCCATAGTTTACCATTAGGATCCACTCTAAGTGTTCTACATTCTATGGTTTTGGACAAATGTATAATGACATGTATCCACCATTAAAGATTCATAGAGTCCTCTCACTAACATAAAAATCTTCTTTGCTCTGCCTCTTCAGATCTCCCTTCCCCCAAACCCTGGCAAACACAGATCCTTTTGCTGTCATTATAGGTTTGCCTTTTCTAGAATGTCATATACAGATGGGCCCTCAACTTATGCTGGTTTGAACTACTATTTTTTTGAGTTTACAAAAAAGAGTGCAAAAGTGATATACATTCAGTAGAAAACATACCTTCAATTTTGAATTTGGATCTTTTCCAGGGCTGGTGATATGTGATCTAATACTCTCGTGATCCTGGGCAGTGGCAGTGAGAAACAACTCCCAGTCAGTCAGAAGCTCATGAGGGTAAACACCTAATATACTTAGAACCATTCTGGGTCAATAGTACCACTTCTGTTTTTCACTTTTCACTATAGTATTCAATAAACTACATGAGATATTCAACACTTTATAATAAAATAGTCTTTGTGTTAGATTATTTTGACCAACTGTATGATAATGTACATGTTTTGACATTTAAGGTAGACTAGGCTAACCTATAATGTTTGGTAGGTTAAGAGTTTTAAATTATTTGCTGGCTAACAATTTTTCAATTTTCGATGGGTTTTTAAGGATGTAATCTCATCATAAGGAAGATCTGTAGCTGGAATCACACAGTATGTAGGTAACCTTTTTACACTGGCTTCTTTCACTTAGTGTTATGCATTTAACATATCTCCAAGTCTTTGCATGACTTAATAGCTCACTTCTTTTAGTGCTGAATAATATTCCTTTGTCTGGATACACCCAAATTTATGTACCCATTCACCTGCTAAAAGACATCTTACTTAATTGCTTTGCAATGTGGCAATTTTGAATAACGCTGCTATAAACATCCATGTGCAGACTTTTGTGTCATCACAGTTTTCTTCTTTGGGTAAATACACAGGAATGTGATTATTGGTCAGTATGGTAGGGGTATGTTTGCTTTTGAAAGAAACTGCCAAACTGTCATCCACAAGTGCTATATACCATTTTACATTCCCACCTCCAAAGAATGAGAGTCCCTGTTTCTCCACATCCTTGCCAGTATTTTGTTGTCAGTGTTTTGGATATTGGGCATTCTCATAAGTAAGTAGAAAATCTTGTTTTAATTTGCATTTACCTAGTGACATATAGTATGTAATATATTTTCATATGTTTATTTGAGATGTTCATTGTCTTGATGAGATGTCTGTTAAGGTCTTTGGCACATTTTTTACTTGGGAGTTTGCATTTTCTTATTGTTGAGTTTTAAGATATTTTTATATATTTTGGATAACAGCCATTCATTCTATATGTCTTTAGCAAATGTTTCCCTCTAGTCTATAGCTTATCTTTTCATTCTCTTGTTAGTGTCTTTCACAGAACAACTTTTTTTTCATTTTGAAGAAATTCAGATTATCAATTCTTTTTCAGAGATCATGCCTTTGGTGTTGTAATTAAAAAGTCACCACCAAACCTAAGGTCTTCCAGATTTCCACTGTGTTATCTTCTAGTTTTACTGTTTTGAGTTTTACGTTTAGGTCTAAGGTCAATTTTCAGTTAATTTTTGCGGAAAGTGTAAAGTCAGTGTCTAGGTTCATTTTTAGCTGTGATGTCCAGTTGTCCAACACCATTTGTTGAAAAGGCTATCCTTCCTACACTGTAATGTCTTTGTTCCTTTGTCACAGATTAGTTGACTATATTTATAAGAGTCTATTTCTGCACTGTCTATTCTCTGCATTGATCTATTTGTCAGTTCTTTTGCTAATACCATACTGTCTTAATTACTATAGTTTTAAAATAAGTTCTGAAGTCAGGTAGTGTCAATCCTCCAAATTTGTTCTTCTCTTTCAATAGTATATTGGCTATTCTAAGTCTTTGGCCTCTCCATATAAACTTCGGAATTAGTTTGCCAATATCCACAAAACAACTTGATGGGATTTTGCCTGGGATTGCACTGAATCTGTAGATCAACTTGGGAAGAACTGACATCTTGACAATATTCTCTGCATTCATACATATGGAATAACACTCTCCATTTCTTACTTTAAAAAATTTGAGTATAGTTGACATACAATGTTACATTAGTGTCAAGTGTATAACTACCATTTATTTTTTAGAAGAGTTTTGTAGTATTCCTGCATAGGACTTAAACATTTTTTGTTAGATTTTTACCTAAGTATTTAGTTTGGAGGAGTTACTAATGTATGTGCCCCTGTGGTTTTTCTTTATCTCAAATTCTACATTCACTGCCAATAAATAGAAAAATGACTGATCACTGTATATTAACCTTGTATCTTGAAACCTTACTATAATTAATTATTAGTTCCAGAAGTTCTTTTGTCAGTTCTTCCAAATTTATTATGTAGATAATCATGTCATCTGCAAATAGGGACAGTTTTCTTTCTTCCCCATGATTCCAAGTATATCTTTTATTTCTTTCTAATTTTATTGCATTAGCTAGGACTTCCATTATGATGTGGAAAATGAGTGGTGAAAAGACATCCCTTCCTTGTTCCTGATCTTAGTGGGAAAGCTTCAGGTTTTTACTGTTAAGTATTATATTAATTGTAAATATACTTTAGATATTCTAAAAAGCTGAGGAAGTTCTATTCCTAGTTTGCTGAGAATTTTTGTTGTGAATACGTGCTAAGTTTTGTTAAATGCTTCTCCGCATCTACTGATAAGATCACATGATTCTTCTTGTTTAGTCTTTGAAGTTGATGGATTATATTAAGTGATTTTCGAATTTTGAACTAGGCTTGCATATCTGGGATATATCCCACTTGGTCATAATCTTTATATACACTGTTAGATTTAATTTGCTAATGTTATTTTCAGGATTTTTGCAAGTATATCCACAAGAGAGATCTGTTTTCTTGTCTTCTAATATCTTTGTCTGGTTTTAGGGGTTTTTTTGTTTGTTTTTGTTCTATTTATTTGTGAGAGAGAGAGAAAGACACTGTGAGAAGGGGAAGGTCAGAGAGAGAGGGAGACACAGAATCTGAAGCAGGCTCCAGGCTCTGAGCTAGCTGTCAGCACAGAGCCTGATGCGGGGCTCGAACACACGAACGGTGAGATCATGACCTGAATCAAAGTTGGACGCTTAACTGACTGAGCCACCCAGGCACCCTTGCCTGGTTTTAGTATTAAAGTAATGGTGGCCATCACAGAATGAGCTGGTAAGTATTTCTTCTGCTTCTATCGCCTGAAAGACACTGTAGAGGATTGGTATAAATTCTTCTGCAAATGTCTGGTAGACTTCACCAGTGAATGCACCTGGGCCTGGTACTTCATTTTGTAAGTTATTGATTCAACTTCTTTAACAGATATAAACCTATTAAATTGCCTATTCTTTGTGTGAATTGTGGCAAATTGTGCTTTTTAATAAATTGGTTGATTTCATCTAGGTTATCAAATTTGTGGGCAAAGAGATATTCATAATATTTCTTTGTTATCCTTTTAATGTCCATGGAATCTTACTGATATCACCTCTTCCATTTCTGATATTAATTTGTGTCTCCTGTTTTTCTTAGTCTAATTAGAAGCTTATCAATTTTATCTATCTTTTAAAGAATTAGTGTTATTGACATTGGTCTTGTTGATTTTCTCTATTGATTTCTTCTTTTCAATTTCATTGATTTCTGCTATAATTTTTATTTGTTTTGTTCCGGTTACTTCAGATTTAATTTGTTCTTGTTTTACCAGTTTCTTAAGGTAGAATCTTAGATGATTTTAGATCTTTCTTCTTTTCTAATATCTAAATTTAATTCTAAGTACTGCTGTTACTGAATCACACAAATTTTGATAACATGTGTTTTTGTTTTCATTTAGGTCAAAATAATTCTTAAATTTCTCTTGAGATTTCTTCTTTAACCAATGTGTTATTTAAAAATGTTTTTGTTAATCACCAAGCATTTGGGGAATTTTCAGCATTCTAATCATGATTTCTATTATAATTCCACTGTGGTTCAATAACAGTCACTGTATGATTATTTATTTAAATTTGTTAAGGTGTCTTTTGTGGCCCCAAATATGGTCTACCTTAGTGAATGCTCCATATGAGCTTTCATGCATAATTTCAGAAGAAAAATTGGATGTAATTCTTATCTTTGTTCCATTGTAAATATGGCATTTTCTTCCCTCAGCCTTCTTCCAAGATCTTTTTCTATTTTTCTGAGCCTGAATATATGCCAATGTGTCACATGGGTTTTTTTGAGAGGATCATTTATCATGATTGGTGTTCTCAGAGTTTCCTGAATCTGTGGTTTGTTGTCTGAAATTAATTTGGAGAAATTCTTAGTCATCACTGCTTCAAAAACTGCTTCTCTTTCTTTTGCCCTACCTTCCCCTTCCTGTATTCTCATTTACACATGTTGTGTGTTTTGTAGTTGTCTCACAGTTTTTAGATATTATGTTTTGAGGGCTCTTTTTTCAGTCTTTTCTGTTGTTTTCAGTTTTGGAAGTTTTTCTTTCTTACTAAAGTATTTTTTAATTAACTGTCTCACATACCTAACACTCTTTTTAATTAAAAAAAATTAAGTTTAATTATTTTGAGAGAGAGAGGGAGAGTACAGCAGGGAAGGGGCAGAGGCAGAGGGAGAGGGTGAGGGAGAGAATCCCAAGCAGGCTATGCACTGTCAGTACACAGCTGAGCTGAAATCAAGACGCATCTGAAGATGCATAATCAACTGAGTCACCAACACACCCTGAATCTTTATTTTTTATTTACGTATAGTTGACATGCAATATTATATTAGTTTCAGGTATTTTACTTAGTGATTTTCCCATTCTGTACATTGTGAAATGCTCACTGTAATGAGTGTAGTTATCATCTGTCACCATAAAGTTATTACAATATTATTGACTTATTCCCTATACTGTACTTTTCATCCCTATTTATTTTGTTATTTTTTTTTAAATGTTTTATTTATTTCTAGGAGAGAGACAGAGAGAGAGACAGCGTGAGCAGGGGAGGGTCAGAGAGAGAGAGGGAGTCACAGACTGAAACAGGCTCCAGGCTCTGAGCTGGCAGTCAGCACAAAGCCCGAAGCGGGGCTTGAACCCACGAACCGTGAGATCATGACCTAAGCGAAAGTCAGACGCTTAACCAACTAAGCCACCCAGGCGCCCCTCATCCCTATTTATTTTATAACTAGTAGTTTGTACTCATTTGTCCCCTTCATCTATTTCACTCATCTCTCCCTCACGTCCCCTCTGGCAACTATCATTTTGTTCTCTGTATTTGTGAGTCTATTTCAGGGGTTTGGTGGGGGAGCTTTTCAATATCTTGAAGCTCAGAGATGCTTTCTTCACTCATATCTAGTCTACTAATAAGCCCATTAAAGGTATTCTTCCTTTCTACTGCAGTGTTTTTAATCTCTAGTATTTCTTTTTGAGTCTTTATTAGAATTTCTATGTCTCTGCTTAAACTGTCCATCCTTTCTTGCATGCTGTCTACTTTATCCATCAGAGCACTTAGCATATTTATCATATTGTTTTAAATTCCCAGTATAACAATTCAAACATTTCTAGTATATCTGAGTCTAATTCTGATGCTTTCTCTGTCTCTTCAAATCATATTTTACCTTTTGTAAGCCCTGTAGTTATACTTTACAGCTAGACCTGATATAGACAGGGTATATGGAACTGTTATAAATAGGCCTTTAGTAATATGGTAATAAGGTATCAGAGGAGGAGAACATTCTCTATTCCTATGATAATGTCTGTCTTTTATTGTACCAGGGCCTGTTAACTTTAAACTTCACAAGTGTTTTTCAGGCTCTTTTATTCCCTGAGGTGGGACAGGGCTAAAGTGGGCTGGAGTTGGGTATTTCCCTTCTCTCTCCCTTCCTTCAGGTGGAAGATTAAAGGGAAGGTATTTTCCTTCCCTCAAGTCCATTAATCTCTGCCAAAACACCAGCATAGTGGGCTCTGATTAAATAGCTTTGCCTGAGGGCAGGCATCCTGAAAAACAGAATGCTCTCATGTACTGCAAAATGGTTCCTTATCCACTACCCATGCTAGAAGTAGCAGTGTGGCAGGATTTTTCTGTGACCTTCAATATAAGAATGTGGTCAAGCTCTCAGAGGTAAAACTTACAAAGTGTGGAGATATCCTGTAGTTTTGCCTCTCAGACTTGTCAACGCTGAGCCTCCAGAGGTGCAGGTTTTCTTATCCCTGTTTTGGTTTCTACAGAAGTTTAGGCTTATAAGTATCTGGTCTAGTAACTTGTGAGTCTCAACTTGCCTGTCTGTCTCTCCACTTTTAGGGGCTGCAGTTTGCCCTGTTATCTCACTTGTCTTACAGATCTTAAGAAGAGTAGCTAATTTTTCAGTTTGTTCAGATTTTGACTTTTTGTTAGGATGGAGTGAGTGTTAACTTCCAAGTTTCTTATGTATAGTACCAGAAACCATAAGTATAATGGAGTACTGTATGCAACTTTACATTAATAAGTTCAACAACTGAGATCAAATTGGTCAAACTATATGAAAGACACAGATTACCAAAACTGATGGAAGAAATATGACTTCACTGGTGAATACTATCATTTAAATAAGAGGGAAAAAACCCCAATCATCTAAAAATCTCTTCAAAAATAGAAAGGGGAATAGTTCTCAAACTTATTTAATGAGACCAACATTGTCTTGAAATCAAAACCAGATGAAGACATTGTAAGGTAACTACAGATCAAGATACATCATAAGCATCAATGTAACAATCCCTTATAAAAAGTTAGTAAGTTAAATCCAACAATATATAGAAAAGATAATAAATACTAAGGAAAGGGTGTTTATTCCAGGAATATAATCTTGATTTAATATTTAAAAATTAATATATATCCTCAATAGAATATTAGCAAATGAAATTCAACAACACATTAAAAGAGTTATACCCCATGATTAAGTGAGATTTATTCCAAAGATGCAACTATGGTTCAATTTTCCCAAATGAGTCAACATAATACACTACATTAACAAAATGAAAATTAAAAATAATATCATTCTGATATATGCAGAAAAAGCATTTGGTAAAACTCAACATCCATTTTTGATAAAAACTCTCAACATTATGGGTATAGGGAGCACATACCTAAATATAAGAAACATTATATATGACAAAGTCAAAAGTTGCAAGCTTTTCTTCTAAGATCAAGAACACAACAAGAGTCACAGACTGTGAGTATGGAGTTCTGGAGTTCTCTCCTGTCCAGCAAGAGAGTGGATACAGAATTGAATACAAGAGAGGCTAATGTCTGGGAGGAGACAAGAGCCCCAAACAGGGGTTCTGTCTCTGTATTTATTGAGCTCTCAAGGTTTTACATATGTGGTGAACGTGCAGAAAAAAATTAATAATAAAATATAGTGACCATTGATGTGTGTAAGAAGCAAAGGGTTTGGAGGGTGAGTGGCATTAGAGGTTGAGATTAAAACACAATGATATATTGGCACCAGATGCCAGATGGGCAGTGTTTCTCTGTGGGCAATACAGCCAAGTAGCTGATATCTCCAAAGTTTAAGATTGCTAGAGCATGCTGTCTCAAGGCTAACAAGGCATCCTTTTCGTTAGCTAACTCTGGGCACTTTGCCCCACAGAATCTTCTGCTTTCGTCCTGTGGAGGCAGCTTTCTTCTCTAAGCTTTGTTATACCTAGTGACTAACTTTGGGTGCTTTTGCCCAAGTGGCGACTTTCCACCTCTATGCTTTGTCTTACTTAATGACTGGCCTTGGGTGCTTTCACCCATTGGTGGTTTTCTGCCCTAAGCCTTGTTAACCCATTGGTGCAAGTGTACAGAATTCTTAACCTTATTTTCCCACAGACAAGGATGTCTACTCTCACAAATTTTATTCAGCATAGTATTGTAAGTACTAGTCAGAGAAGCTAGGCAAGGAAAAGAAATAAAAGGCATTTATGTTGATAAGGAGGAAGTAAAATTGTCACTATTTGCAGATGACATGATACTATATAGTGCTAAAGACTCCACCAAAATACTGTAAGAATAAACGAATTCAGTAAAGTTGCAGACTACAAAATCAATATATAGAAATCTGATGTATTTCTATGTGCTAATAACTATCAGAAAAAGAAACCTAAAAAAATAATCCCAATTGCATAAAAAACATATCCAGGAATAATTTAACTAAGAAGGTCAAAGACCTGCACACTAAAAACTGCAAGACATTGATGAAAGAAATTGAAGAAGACAATGAATACATGGATAGATATTCTGTGCTCATGGGGTGGAAAAATATTGTTAAAATGTCAGTAATATGGAAGGCAATCTACTGATCCAGTGCAACCCATATCAAAAGTCTAATGATATTTCTCATGGAACTAGAACAAACAGTTCTCAAATTTGTATAAAACCACAGAAGAACCATATAGCCAAAGAAATTTTGAGAAAGAACAAAGCTAGAGGTATCATGCTCTGATTTCAAACTACATTACAAAGTAACAGGAATAAAAACAGTATGGTACTGGCATAAAAACAGGCATATAGATCAACAGAACAAGAGAGCCCAGAAAAGAAAAATGCACATATATGGTCAATAATATATAATAAAGAAGCTAAGACTATACAACAGGGAAAGTGAAGACTATACAATAGTGAAGATACTGTCTTCAATATATAGTGTTAAGAAAACCGTACAGTCACATGCAAAAGAATGAAACTGGAACACAATCTTACACCATATATAAAAATTAACCGCAAATGGATTATAGAAAAGACACTATAAAAGTCCTGGAAGGAAACACAGGGGGTAAACTCCTTTACACTGGTCTTGGTGATGATTTTTTTGGATTTGTCACCAAAAGCAAAGGCAACAAAACCAAAAACTCAAGTGTGAATACATTGAACAAACAACCTTTTGCACAGTAAACAAACAAACAAACAAAAAAACATTAACAAAATGGAAAGGCAACCTACTAGGGGGGAGAAAATATTTGCAAATCATATATCTGATAAAAGGGTATTCTCTGAAATATAAAGAACTCATACAACTCACTAACAACAACAAAAAACCTGTTAAAAAATGGGCAGAAGATCTGAACATTTTTCAATGATAACATATAGATGGTGAACAGACACATGAAATGATGTATAACATCACTAATCATCAGAGGAATGCAAATAAAAGCCACAATGATATCACCTCACACCTGTCAGAATGGCTATCAAAAAGACAAGAAATAACAACTGTTGGTGAGGATGTGGAACAAAGGGAATCTTGTGCTGGGAATGTACACTGGCATAGCCACTATGGAAAGGAGTATGGAGGTTCTGCAAGAAACTAAAAATAAAAGTAGTGCACAATCTTGTATTTACACTTCTGATAGTTACTCAAAGAAAATGAAAACACTAACTTGAAAAGATATGTGCACTCCCATGTTTACTGCAGCATTTACAGTAGCCAAGATATAGAAACAACCTAAGTGTCCATCAACAAGTAAATGAAGAAAATGTGAGGTGTGTATAAGTGTAGACACACAATAGACTATTACTCAGCCATAAAACAAAAAAATTTTGCATTTGGAACAACATGGATGGACTTTGAGGACATTAAGCTAAGTGAAATAAGTCAAACAAAGACAAATACCTTATGATCTCATTTTGGTAACCAAAAAAGAAAGAGCCAACCCCCTCCCCCCACGAACCAACGGCTCGTAAAGAATAGACCGGTGATTGCCACAGGTTGGGGGTGAGGGTGGGAAAAATGGTTGAAGATAGTTAAAAAGTAGAAACACATGGGGGCTGTGGGTGGCTCAGTCAGTTAAACATTCAACTTGGACTCAGGTCATGATCTCATAGTTCATGGGTTTGACCCCATGTCGGGCTCTGTGTTGACAGCTCAGACCTGGAGTCTGTTATGGATTCTGTGTCTCCTCTCTCTGTTCCTCCCCTGCTTGTGCTCTCTCGCTCTCAAAAATAAATATAAAAAAAAAGTTTTTAAGTACAAACTTTTAGTTATAAAGTAAATGTGATGGGGATGTACTGTACTGTATATTTGAAAATTACTACAAGAGTAAATCTTAAAGAAAAAATAAGAAAAACATTCTGTAACTATGTATGGTTACAGATGTTAATGACTTACTGTAATGATCATTTCACAATATATAATAATATAGAATCATTATGTTGTATGTCAATTATACCACAATACTCAATATAGAGTTGTGTAGTTTTGTGGGTGAATTGTATAGATAAATATATCTTAATAAAGCTGTTATAAAAAATCAATACAATGCACTTCATTGATTAAAAGCTCCATTTCAACAGATGCAGAAAAAGGCATCTAAAAAAATGGAATATCAATTTATGAAAAAAAAAAACTCTCAGGAAACTAAGAATACAAAAACTTCCTCAACCTGATAAAGGGAATTTACAAAAAACTATAGTGAACAGAATACCTTAATGGTGAAAATCTAAAGGCTTTCTCCCTAAGATCAGTACCAAAGCTTTTGTTCAAAATTCTGCTGAAGTGCAATGCAGTGGAACAGACAATGAAAAGAAACAAATAGTATATAACTGAAAAAAAACCTGTTTTTAGTCTCAGATATGTTTACGTATATAAAGAAATCTTATGAATGTACAAAACTATTAGAGCTCGTAAGTTTTATTTTGTTTTGTTTTAAATCAAAGTGCTAAGAGAATACAATGGGAAAAGAAACCTTTCCAGCAATAGTGTCGAAATAACTGGTTATCTAGATGTAAACATAAATTTGAGCCCAGGATTCACCTCTGCCCATTAATTTATTTGAGATGAATCATAGCCTAAATGCAAAAATAAAACTTACAAAACTTCTAAAAAAAATAAAAGAGGCTTTTTTTTAGCCTTTGTTTAGACAGAGACCTCTTAGAACCCCAAACCCCAAAATAGACACCATGACAAGTAAAAATCTTTGCTTATCAAAGGCTATCTTCAAGAAAATGTATAGGCAGTTTCCAGACTGCATGAAAACATTAGCAATGTGTATATGTCTGACATATATGTCTAACAACTCTGTAGTCAAAACGTATAAAAAACTCCAAAAGAAGGTAACCACTCAACTTTTAAAATAGGCAAAAACCTTTAATGCACATTTCATAAAAAAAAGACACTGAATAGTTAAAAACCACATAAAGAGTTGCTCAATATATATTATTAGTCACTAGGGAAATGCAAATTAGAACCACAATGAGATACCACTACACTCTCATTGAAAGTAGGCCAAAATTTTAGGAACTAACAATATCAAGTATGTACTGGCAAGACTGTGGAGCAACTGGAACGCCCCCAGATTACTGACAGGAGTGCAAAATAGTACAACCACCATGGAAAACAGTGTGGCATTCCACTTCTAGGTGTTTACCCAGCAGAAATAAAAATGCATATATACCAAAAGACCTGACAGGAGCTTAACTTATAAATGCTAACTGGAAACCCAAAGTCTATCATCAGATGAGTAAATTAAAATTATAGGATATGCACACAATGAATATGTACAACAACAAAAAGAAACAAACTACCTACACGCAACAACACTGATATATCTCAAGAACAATACACTTAGTAAAAGAAGCTAGCCACAAAGGAGCTTGGTTTCATATATATGCCTTTCCAGAACAGGAAAAAGGAATCCATAATGACAGAAAGCAGATCAGTGACTACCAAGCACCAGGGCTGGTGAGAAACTGACTGGAAAGATTTACAAAGACAATTCTTCCAGGGGTGTGGATTACATGAGTACCTAGATTTGTCAGACGTCAACAAACTCTACATTGGAGATCTATAAGTTTTACCTAAATAAATCATACCACAATGAAGAAAGAAATCTATAGATATAGGTGGGTATGCATAAGGAGGATAATTTTGCTAAAATATTGACAACAGAGTTACAGGTATTTTTTCTTATAATTTTAAGATTTAGTTTAATAAATTACCATTACTTATGTTTAAAACAAAACAAAACAAAACAAAAAACAGGTCAAGCTCTCAAGGATAGCCTCACCAAAAAGGTGACATCTGAACAAAGACCGAAAGAAGTAAGGGAGGTAAATGTATGGATATATGTGGGAAGAGGAAACCTGAGGTGTAAAAGCCCTGAGGTTTTGAGAAGTGACATGACTGACTTACATTTTAATAGGCATTTAATAGGCTCTAAATACTCTGGATAGAGTATTTAGAATAGAGAAGGAGGCAAGGGCAGAAATAAGGTAATCACAGAGCTACTGCAGTAACTCAGGTGACAGATGATAAAGGCTTGGTTCAGGGGAAGCAGTGAAGTTAACAGAGAGGTAGTCAAATTTTGAATATATTTTAAATCAAAGCTAACACTTGTAGTAGGACTGGATGTGAGATGTGGGAGAAAAAGAAAGGTCAAGGAAGGGTTTTGGCCATACAGATGCTAGAATAAAGTATCTATTTACGGAGACAGAGAAGACTATGGGGCCAAATAGGGGTTCTGAAGACAGCAGGAGCTTGTGTTTGAGTAAAACTGAAAATATAAAATCGGTAGTGATCACCAGGTAGAGGACATTTAGAGCCACAGATAGTGGGAGCTTACCAAGGGACTATGGACATAGAGGAAAAAAAGAGCTTACAAAAATGGGCTGGATAGCATTTCGGTGTCAGGAGATCAGTAAGTTCTTAACATAAACTAGAAATGAAGGTCAGTAATACCCTCAAGTATGCTGTCAAACTACTTTTAGAAACTTAGAGGGATCTCAAAAAATACAATCAAAAAAGCCTTTTCTATTCTTTGCTTGAATGAATACTCTGAAAGTTTTGTTGATTCTGTAAGATGAGATGGACACTTTTGATTCCAATCTGACATTGGAAACTACAGAGCAATAGCTATCATTCACCGTTATTCTAGAACTAAATTTCTATAATCCCATGGAATCAAGCTTCTCCAACTTTGAAAACATTTGCTAATAAAGGTAAAACAACACATTTAGATTACCTTCTCCCAAATATCAAAAATCATCTACTACTGAGGAACTACATTTGTGTCCTGAATAAGACTCCTCAGTCATCAGATGATGCTCTAAGCATGTGAGGTAATGATGTACTACATAGCTGCCTGATCCTCAGATGGCACTTTGGAGGCTGATGATAAACTACGGGTCTGACAACTCACTTTCCATTTCAAGATATTTCTTGAACTTTTTCTTGTTGTGACAGCAACCAAATTGATTAAACCTAGTCATGGGATTTGACACTACAGCCAGCAGACTTCTATTTGTTGATTGCTATTGATTTTCTTTGATACCTCATTTAAAAATCAATAGTTGGAAAGAAAAATAGGCTTAGTTTACACATACTTAAACATACTACTGTATGCTGGAGGAGGCACAGGTTTGGCAAGGCTTTGGCATCCAATTATAAGAAGAGCTCTTAACAGGTGAAAGCAAGGGCTTTAGATCGATACGCAGTTTTCTTTCTTAATCAAAGAAAGTGGCTATAAATTAGGCTCATCAGTGTTATTTTCAAGGCTTTCTCAAATCAAACAAATTTAAACTTTTTGGGAGGGCACAGGGTCTTCCTTAGATATACATTAGCAAGGATATACCACTGACAGTTTTTGTTTTCTTTTTAAGGATATTTATGGGTACCTGGAGTTCATCCGGGCTTTTATCTTTTTGGCTTTTTTTTTATTTTTCTGCCGTTCTTCTCCATCTTTCAACGGCTCTGGTAGAGCTACACTTTCAACCACAATGTCAATAATATACTTCTTTAACGAAAGATGCTCCTGCAAGATAAATAAATGATAATAATAATGATGATGATGGTTAAAAACTAACATAGCATTGCTACAGACTATAGTGAGTATAAAATAGTATACAGATAAAAGTAAAAGTAATCTTTATGAAACTCTGTTCTTCACAATTCCTTTGGAAAACACTGAAGAAATTGTATTACTTAAGATTTTCATTGACTTATCAAGCCTTTTCTGTACATCAATTGTGATAAATGCTAAGGACACAAGAACATATCCCTATCCCTCACAACCACACAGTGTAGAAAGAGACGTAAAAAAAAAAATCTGTAATATCAAGTAGTAAGTGCCAATTAGAAAGGTGCGGTGCTATCAGTGCTCAAAAGGGAAACCAAAGCAATGTTCACTGGGGTATGAGGAAAGGCTTCAAGAAGGAAGTACCATGTCTGCTATCCCTTCAAGAAGGAAGTACCATGTCCGAATTTGAACACACAGATATTAGATATATGTGTGTTTCATTGGGCTGGGAGTTAGGAAAGGTGGCAGAAAGGAAAAAATTAAAAAGGCATTTCAGAAAACACAAACAGAGATGAAAGTAGAATGTGATTACTGGCAACAGAGATGTGGTTTGGCTGGAGCAGACAGAGTCTGGCCTCACGTCCCTCCTTATCAATGTTAGATTTTATAGCCCATCACTATAATCACTTCCTTGCATGTACACAGCATGTATATTCCCTTTCCCTCTTTTCTTTATTCATACTTGCATGGCAAAATCCCAGTTCTAAATCCAACTCCCTCCCTACTCTGCCCATACCTGGCCAGATTAATGTGGCTATAATTATGAACTTGTTGGCTACTTTCATTTTAAATTTATGATGTTATATCTCATATGGTCTCTAGTATTGCCAAGCAATCAAGGAAACAAACTATTTTATTTACACATTCTTCTCTAGAAATTATTTTAGACCTTCTCCTCAAATTTTTAACACCCTTAGCCCTGTAGATCACTTCCTCTTTCCTGACACTTTTTCTGCACTAGGCTTCCAGACATTACACTGTCCTCCTAACTAACCAGCTGCACCTTCTAAGTATTCTTTGTTGAATCCTTTTGCTCTGCATGGTAAATGTTGGAGTGTCCCAGAGCTATATACTTCTCTATCCAAACCCATTAATTGAGTGCAGTGACTTGAAATATTATTTATACACAGGCAATTTCCAAATTTTTAGCTGTAGTCCTGATCTCTCCGCTGAACTCTACTCCTATAGCAAACTGTCTGCTAAAAATCTCCACTTAGATAAAGCATTTCCAATACAATAGTCCACAACAAAATGCTTATGCTCCCCAAATACTCTTCCCAGAATGTTTCCTGTTTCAAATGCATCTAGAAAAAAATAACCCAGGTCTCAAATCCAATGAAAGCAATAATATAAAAAAAGATAATCCTCTTACCATATCTTCTAAGGATACATGGTATAAAGCAATCATATGAAATCATTATCCATGTTATCATTTTTGAATACTTAATACATAATCAGCAAACGGTTAATCTGAACACATTATTTCCTATAACCATCACAATCCCATAAAATAGGTGGCAATATGTTTACATTTTACAAGATACTTAACAATGGCTCAGAGAGGTTTGGAATTATGTCCACAGTCACAAAGCTCAAGATCAAGCTAACTGACTTCAGAAGACCTAGGTACATTCCTCCCCCTAACACTGCCAATGTAGACTGAGTCTGACATGTAAATATCTATTTCTGCATCAAGTAAAAGGAATATTCTAAATGACACCAACGTTATGAAAGGTTGAATTATACTATTTCAGTTACATATAAATATCATTTACATATCTAATAGAATCCACTAAGGATTCTTATACACAAAGGTAGACACTATATAGAAAAACTTGGACTCTATCCAGAACTATCAGAACTCATATCTTTTTAAAGAACGATATATTTACATACAGAAACACATGTGAATAATGCACTCACATTAATGTTAACATTTTCAAAAATCTCAAAACTAAAAACAAATGAAAATATATTTTTGTTTGACTTAATAATAAGTTTTATCTTTAAAATAATTTTTTAAATTTATTTTGAGAGAGAGAAGGAAACAGAGCACACCAGTGGGGGAGGGACAGAAAGAGAAAATCCCAAGCAGGCTCCACACTGCCAGCACAGAGCCTGATGTGAGGCTCAAACCCATGAAGTGTGAGATCATGACTTGAGCTAAAGTCAAGAGCCAGACACTTAACCAACTGAGGCACCCAGGTACCCCAAATTAAGTTTTATCCTAATACAAAATCAACATGTGTTAATTATAGAAAATATAAAAATTAAGAAATAAAAAATCTCATATAATACTAACACCTAAAAATAATTATTTGAATACATGCTTCTATTTTATTTGTGTATGTGTGTGTAAATGTGGGATATATCATTTATAATATACATTTTTAAAATTTAACATTTCAAATACACTGTATTAAATAATATTCTACAACATAATCTAGTAGCTGTAAGTTATTCCATTTCATGAATATACCTAATTTTACTAAATGTTTTATGTTAGATATCTGGATAATTTTTATTATCAATTATAAATACCAGTGCAACAAATATTCCTACAGTTAAAATTTTAAACACATAATCTATTTTTTCCTTATGATCAAATCATAGAACTAAGAATCCTACTAGAGCTGAACTGAAAATCCTAGAAATGAAATTCCTAAAATATTATACATACTTTAAAGGATTTTTATAAGTGTTCCCAAATTGAACAACCAAACTGGGAATTAATTTACTTCCCCACAGTGATTTGCCAGTACCTAGTGTTTCTATTTTGTTTGTAAATCTAACAATTTGTTGGCTAAAATACTGGTGTTAGTATGTTGGACCATTTGTATTTTGTCCTCTGTGACTTAAAATGTGTCTTTTGTCCAGCTTTCTATAAACAGATTTCAAGATTTTATATATCTCCTTCTAGTGATTTGCATTATATTTTCGCTTATATAAAAAAACAGATCAATTTTGAGTGATAAAAGAAACGTACTGTGGGATGTGACAGAGGATAGTTAATAGTCATTTTTCCATTAAAACTATGAAGACTTTATACAGGGAGGTACTGAGATGGCTTCTGAAGATGGAAGGCATATACAAAGGTTTTTCAACATTAAGGAGTGGTTACTGAAATTATGGCATGTTTCCATGAGGAAATCTTAGTCATTAAAATCCTTATAAACAAACGATTATGAATAGATGAAGGCAGTGGCAGCAAAGTTTTAGATTCTCTCTAGGGGTATCTGGGGGGCGGAGTCAGTTAAAAGGCCAATTTTGGCTCAAGTCATGATCTCGCAGTTTGTAAGTTCAAGCTCCATGTTGGGTCCTGTGCTGACAGCTCAGAGCCTGGAGCTTGCTTCAGATTCTGTGTCTCCTTCTCTCTCTGCCCCTGCCTGTCGTCCTCTGTCTCTGTCTCTATCTCTCTCTCAAAAATAAATAAACATTGAACAATTTTAGATTCTTTCTAAATTATATAAAACAGAAAAAGCAATTACATATCAACAGCAAAACCCACAGAAAATATTTGCAACAAAATAAGGTGATAATGTATCCTCATAAACCCCACACAGAAGTAGGTGAGACCATGCAGGTCAGCGTGGCTAAAACAAGCACATCAGGAGACTACAGATGCTGGCGAGGATGTGGAGAAACGGGCACCCTCCTACACTGTTGGTGGGAATGTAAACTGGTGCAGCGCCTCTGGAAAACAGTGTGGAGGTTCCTCAAAAAATTAACAATAGAACTCCACTATAGCCCAGCAATAGCACTGCTAGGAATTATTTTTCGTTTTAATGTTTTATTTAATTTATTTATTTTTTAAATAGTTTATTGTCAAGTTGGTCTCCATATAACACCCAGTGCCCATCCCAACAAGTGCCCTCCTCCATACCCATCACCCCCCTTTCCCTCCCCCCACCCCATCTGCCCTCAGTGTGTTCTCGGCATTCAAGAGTCTCTCATGGTTTGCCTCCCTCCCTCTCCCCCACTATTTTTCCCCTTCTTCTCCCCCATGGTCCTCTGTTAAGTTCCTCCTAANTCTCATGGTTTGCCTCCCTCCCTCTCCCCCACTATTTTTCCCCTTCTTCTCCCCCATGGTCCTCTGTTAAGTTCCTCCTAATCCTCCTATACATGAAAGCATATGGTATCTGTCCTTCACTGCCTGACTTATTTCACTCAGTGTAACACCCTCAAGGTCCATCCACGTTGCTACACATGGCCAGATTTCACTCTTTCTCATTGCCATGTAGTATTCCATTGTATAGATAAACCACATCTTCTTGATTCATTTGTCATTTGATGGACACTTAGGCTCTTTCCATGATTTGGCTATTGTTGAGAGTTCGGCTATTAACATTGGGGTACATGTGCCCTATGCATAGCACTGCTAGGAATTTACCCAAGGGACACAGGAGCGCTGGTGCATAGGGGCACATGTACCCCAATGTTCATTACGCAGCACTCTAAACAACAGCCAAAACATGGAAAGAGCCTAAGTGTCCAACAACTGATGAATGGATCAAGAAGATGTGGTTTATCTATACAATGGAATGCTACATGGCAATGAGAAAGAATGAAATCTGGCCATGTGTAGCAACGTGGATGGACGTTGAGGGTGTTATGCTGAGCGAAATAAGTCAGGCACAGAAGGACAGATACTATATGTTTGCATTTATTAGGAGGACTAGGAGGAACTTAATGGAGGACCATGGGTGAGAAGAAGGAGAAAAATAGTGGGGGAGAGGGAGGGAGGCAAGCCATGAGAGACTCTCGAAGGCCGAGAACAAACTGAGGACTGATGGAAGTGGGGGAGGGGAAGGGAGGTGATTGGCATGGAGGAGAGCACTTGTGGGAATGAGCACTGGGTGTTACATGGAAACCAACTTGACAATAAACTACTAAAAAGAAAAAAAAATAAGTAGGTGAGAGCAAATTACCAACACATCAGCAGGGTTTCAATATCTTTGAAGGAGAAATCAAAGGGAAACAAAAAAGTGAATAATGAACTTCATATCAGAATTCTAGAAAAGGAACCATTTTCCACTGGAAAATTCAATTGGCCAATTTGAGAACAGCATATAAAATGAAGAGAAGTTTGCCCACTCCAATGGCAGTGAATGAAACAGAAAGATACATTAAGGACTTAACACTTTGGTGAAGGCTAGCCCCAGTGAACTCTCAAAACTGAGCCATGGGAGAAACTGCTGCAAAAGGAATTTAAATGAGCCAACTAGAGATAATAAAGATAAAAGGGGAAATCCTAGACAAAAGAGAGCAAGGAAACAGAATGAAGAAATTTCAGAAATCAAGTTACTCTATTTTATACAAAAATAATAGAAAAGGAGCTCCAGGAAACTTTAACAGCTATGCCGAATCACAACTCAATCTAAACGTCTCATAAAACTAATTCCACATAAAAGTAACAAGGCCAATAGCCAAAACTACTTAAAAAATAGCTAAAATTAAGCAACAATACAAACAATGAAAATACGCCAAAAACATGCATGGACTAAATAATAATGTTAGTCTCCATTTCAAAATAAGCTAAAACAAAACTTTCAAGGAGTACAAGGCATGAGAAAACAACACAAATCACCATCTCAATAATTCAGAATTTAGGTCATGAGATTCAAAGAAGATTGAAAATGAAAAATTAACATTTAAGGAATGTTAGTAAAATAGAAGACACAGAAGAATGAACAAATAATGCTTCAGACAAAAACAGATGAAAGGAGAAAAATGTTTATATCCAAAGAAATGAAGACAAAGGATTTGAGAATAAGTGGAAATGTGAAAGCTGGGCAAAGATGCAAATAAAAGTCTGTGAAAAAGAAAACCAAAGCTAGGGAAGAGATCAAATAATAAAAACTATAATTCAAGAAAACTCTCTGAAGAGAATATAATTAAATGCTAAACGAGTACACTGCATGCACAAAAATATTGACCCAGAGCAGCTAATGCCAAGATATATCCTATTACACTTTCTGGGCTTAGAAGAAAAAGGAAAAATTATTTGAACATATAAGGGAGAACGCAACTGAGTTGCGAGGGAAAATTAGATTATCAGTAGTCTTTTTGATAGCAACATTTGATGCCAGAAGAAAATGAAGTAATATATTTAGTATTTCCAAATAAAGAAATATGAGCTAAAGATTTTATATCTAGTAAAACCAACTTCCAGGAATAAAATCACAGATAAATGTTATCAACATTAAAAAAAAACCTCAGAGAATATTATATTCATAAGATCCTCCTGCAGAGTTAACTAAAGAACAAGCCTTAGAGGCCAAGAGGCCTTAGCTTAGAGGCCAAAGGAAGATGGAAGAGGAGGAGGATCCTAGGCTCACACAGGTACCCCTAAATAAAAAGCACATGAACATAAATAACCCAGATATCAGAAGACTGGCAACTCTTCAAAGCTAAATGTAGAGAAGAGAGTAGAAAGGGTGGACACATGGTCAAGAGCCACATGACCCACACTGCAATATAGCACAGAAGCAGAAGTTTGAAAGACACCTGGTGTTTATGGGAGTGAGGTTTGTTTACTATCTCAGAGCATGTGCTGGAGGTGCAGGGGTCTTGGGGAGACTTCTCCAAGAACATAAGAGCTGGCAGTGCCATTTCCCTACCCTCCCCAAGATACAGGGACACATGGGAACCAGCACAGCCCAAACACTCCACCTAGCTTGCTAACAGCATGCACTGCCTTCACATTGTCCTATGGACCCACGCCTTCCAACACACCCTTGACAGGAGTCCAACCAAAGTAGTACCACAAGTGTTACAGTGTGTATGTGGCCCTGAAAGGGCATCAGCATCATACCAAAGAGACTCATACCCAGAGGAGAGGGGCAGAAAACCACACAAACCAGTAAGATAGCAGCCCCAGCAGTGGGCTGGAACAGACATCTGTTCTGACTGCAGGCCCTACCCACCGACCAAAGCTTCTAAGAAGATAACACAGGGCACGTGCCCTGTAGTTTGGTGCTATGGTGGGTCTAACAAATGCATGGTTTGAGCCAACTCAAGCCTAAGGCAAACCCACACTGGCCCACTAACAACACAGAGACGAAATCCTGACCACAAAAAACAAACAGCTATTGCAGATTACTATGCTTATAGCAAACCCAGCTCAGACATAATAGCAAAGCATATGCAATGCACATAGGAGATACCCATGAAGCACCAGATTCAGGTGAACAGGGGACATTGAACTATAGGGCACTGTAGCACCTCTTCATCATAAGTAAGGGCAGGAGCTGTAGCTGATTTTCCTAAACATAGAAACAAACACAGAGAGTCAGATAAAATAAGAAGACAGAGGAATATGTCTCAAATGAAAGAACAGAACAAATCAGAGTAAGAAGGCTAAATGAATGAACATAAGTAATATGGCTGCTAGAAATTTAAAGTAATAGTCAGAAATAGTGGAGGACCTTAGTAAGACCCTCAACAAAGAGACAGAAAACATAAAAAAGAACCAATCAGATGTGGAAAACTTAGTAATTAAAATTAAAAATACACTAGAGCTAATAAATAGTAGATTAAAATAATGGATGAGCAACCTGGATGACATAGTAATGGAAAGCAATCAGGCTGAACAGGAGAAAGAAAAAAGACAAATAAAAATTGAGAATAATAAAAGGAACTCAGGGACACCACCAATCATAATAACATCTACATTATAGGGATCCCAGAAGGATAAGAGAGAGAAGAGGGAACAGAAAGTTTATTTGGAGAAATAATAGCTGAAAACTTCCTGAATCTGGGGAAGGAAACAGAAATCCAGATCCAGGAGGCACAAATATCCCAAAACAAAATCAACCCCAGGAAGTCCAAACAAAACCACACAGTAATTAAAATGGCAAAACGTAGTGATAAAGAGAATTTTAGAAGCAGCAAGAGAATAGAAAACAGTTACATACAAGGGAAACCCCATAAAGCTATCAGTTAAAATTTCAAAAGAAACTTTGCAGGCAGGAAAGGAGTGGCATGATATATTCAAAGTGCTGAAAGAAAAAACCTGCAGCCAAGAGTACTCTATGCAGCAAGAAGAGGCAAAGAGTTTTCCAAACAGAAGCTAAAGAAATTTATCACCATTAAGCCAGACTACAAGAAATGTTAAAGGACATTCTTTGTGGAAAGTAAAGACCATAAGCAGGAATAAGAAAAGTAGGAAGTTGGGGCGCCTGGGTGGCTTAGTCGGTTAAGCGTCCGACTTTCGCTTAGGTCATGATCTCGCAGTTTGTGGGTTCGAGCCCTGCGTCGGGCTCTGTGCTGACCACCAGGTCAGAGCCTGGAGCCTGTTTCAGTCTGTGACTCCCTCACTCTCTCTCTGACCCTCCCCTGCTCACGCTGTCTCTCTCTGTGTCTCTCTCCTAGAAATAAATAAAACATTAAAAAAAAAAAAAAGAAAGAAAGAAAAGTAGGAAGCACAAAAGCAGCAAAATTAAGTATATCTATAAAAATAAGTCAAGGGCTTCACAAAATAAGAAGATATAAAGTATGATGCCATACTCCTAAAATTTGGTGGGGAGAGAAATAAAAATTAAGTGATTTGAGAATGGGTTCAAACTTTATAGATGGCTATATGTATAATATACATAAACCTAATAGTAATCACAAATCAAAAACTGTTAACAGATATACAAAAAATAATGAGAGAAATCCAACTACATTACAAAAGAAAGCAGGACACTGTGAGAGAAGAGAGCAAGAGAAGAAAGAAACAGAGAAAAATTACAAAAAAGCTAGTAACTAAATGGCAAAAAGTACATACCTATCAATAAATACTGTGAATGTAAATGGAAACACCAGTCTAATCAAAATACATAAGAGGACAGAATGAATAAAAAGGAAGGCCAATCCATATGCTGCCTGTAAGAGACTTATTTCAGACCTAAAACACAAGAAGATTTAAAGTGAAGGTATGGAAAAGCATTTATCATGCAAATGGTATTAAAGTAAAGCCAGAGTAGTAATGCTTTTACTGGACAAAATAGACTTTAAAACAAAGATGTGCCAAGAGACAAAGAAGGATGCTATATAATCATAAAGGGAACATCCAACAAGAATATATAACAATTGTAAATATTTATGCACTCCATAGGAAAGCACTCAAATACATAAAGCTGCTATGAACAAACATGAAGGAAGTAATTGATAATAATTCAGTAATGGTAGGGGGCTTTAAAACACCACTTACATCAATGAACACTTCATCCAAATAGAAAAATCGACAAGAAAACTGGATTTGAATGACACACTAGACCAGATGGATCTAATAGATATATTCAGAACATTCCATCCTAAAACAGAATATAATTTCTTTTCCAGAATATTCTTTATAATAGATCATATATGGCCAAAAAACAAGTGTCAACAAATTCAAAAAGAGGAAGTCATATTTTTTTTACTTTTTCTGATCATATCTTTTCTGATCACAATGTTATGAAGCTAGAAATTAACCAGAAGAAAAATTCTAGAAAGAATATAAATACATGGAAGTTAAATAACATGCTATTAAGCAATGAATGGGTCAATCAAGAAAGCAAGGAGGAAATTAAAAAAAAAAACATGGATACAAATGAAAATAAATACACGACAGTCGAAAATCTTTGGGATGCAGCAAAAGTAGCGCTAAGAGGAAGTTTACACTAATACAGGCCTATGCAAGAAGCAAGAAAAATTTCAAATAAACAACATAACTTTATATCTAAAGCAGCTAAAAAAAACCCCAAAAGAACAAAACCCTAAATCAGTAGAAGGAAGGAAATGATAAAGATTAGAACATAAATAAATAAAACAGACACTAAAAAACCATAGAACAGCTCAATAAAACCAGAGGCTTGTATTTTCAAAAAAAAAATTTGATAAACTTTTACCCAGAGTCATCAAAATAAAAAGAGAGAGGACTCAAATAAACAAAATCAGGAATGAAAGAGAGAAATAACAACCAATACCACAGAAACACAAATAATTATAAGAGAATAAAATTAAAAAGTACATGCAATGGCAATGAGAAACAATGAAATCTGGCCATGTGTAGCAACATGGATGGACCTTGAGGGTGTTATGCTGAGCGAAACAAGTCAGGCAGAGAAGGACAAATATCATATGTTTGCACGTATAGAAGGATTAGGAGGAACTACTGAGGACCATGGGGGAGAAAAAGGGGGGAAATGGTGTGGAAAGGGGGAGAGGCAAACCATGAGAGACTCTTGGATGCTGACAAAAACTGAGGACTGATGGATGTGGGGGGGGGGGGATGGGCACGGAGAGGGGCACTTGTGGGGATGAGCACTGGCTGTTATATGGAAACCAACTTGACAATAAACTATTTGTAAAAAAAAAAAAAAAAAAAGAGTACATGCAAACTAATTGGACAATGATGAAGAAAAGGATTAATTCTTAGAAACATATAACCTACCAAAACTCAATCAGGAAGAAACAGAAAATTTGAAAAGACTGATTACCAGCAATGAAAGTGAATTACTAATAAAAAAACCTCCCAGCAAACAAAACTTTAGGGCCAGATGGCTTGACAGGTGACTTCTATCAAACATTCAAAGAAGACTTAGTATCTATTTTTCTCAAACTAAACAACAGAAGAGTAAAAAAAAACCAAAAAAACAAAAAACAACCTTCGAATTTCATTTTATGAGGCCAGCATTACCATGATATCAAAACCAGATGACAACACTAAAAACAAAGAGAATGTCAGGCTAGTATCTCTAATAATAATACATGCAAATATCCTCAACAAAATATAAACAAATTGAATCCAAAAATACGTTAAAAAATTATTCACCATAACCAAGTGGGATTTATTCCTTGGATACAAGAGTGTTTCTTTTTTTTTTTAACTTAAAACATTAGTTTTTATTTTTAAAAATGTTTTTTGACAATTTCAGTTTATTTTTGTTTGTTTCTTTCATAGTTTATTGTCAAATTGGTTTCATATAACACCCAGTGCTCATCCCCACAAGTGCCCTCCTCCATGCCCATCACCCCTCTTCCCCTCCCCCCCACCCCCATCAGCCATCAGTTTGTTGTCAGCATTCAAGAGCCTCTCATGGTTTGCCTCCCTCCCCCCAATTATTTTTCCCCTTCTCCTCCCCCATGGTCCTCCATTAAGTTTCTCCTAAAACACCTATAAGTGAAAACATACAGTATCTGTCCTTCTCTGCCTGACTTATTTCACTCAGCATAACACCCTCAAAGTCCATCCATGTTGCTACACATGGCCAGATTGCATTCTTTCTCATTGCCATGTAGTAGTCCATTGTATAGATAAACCACATCTTCTTGATTCATTCGTCAGTTGATGGACATTTAGGCTCTTTGCATGATTTGGCTACTGTTGAGGGTGCTGCTATGAACATTGGGGTACATGTGCCCCTATGTATCAGCACTTTTGTATCCACAAGGGTGTTTCAATATTCACAAATCAATCAATGTAACGCATCAAATCAACAAGACAAAGGATAAAAATCATATGATCATTTCAACAGATGCAGAAAAATCATTTGATTAAGTATAATATCCACTCATGATAAAAACTCTCAACATATATAGGTTTACAAGATACATACTTCAACATAATAAAGGTCATCTATGAAAAACTCACAGCTAACAACTAAGCACTTTTCCCTTTTGATCAAGGATGTCCACACAACACTTTTATTCAACATAGTCCTGGAAATCCTAGCTACAGCAATTAGACATGGAAAAGAAACAAAAGGCACCCAAATTGGTACAGAATTAAGTAAAACATTCACTACTTGCAGATGACATGATACTCTATAGAAAAACCCTACAGACAGTATCAAAAGACTCCTAGAAATAATAAATGAATTGATTAAGGTCACAGGACAAAAAACATCAATACACAGAAATCAGTTGCATTTCTATACACTAATAAAACAGTAGCAGAAAGAGAAATTAAGAAAACAATCCCATTTATAATTGTACCATAAATCACAAAATATGTAGGAATAAACTTTACCAAGGAAGTAAAAGACCTGTATTCTGAAAACTATAAAACACTGATGGAAGAAATTGAAGATGACAGCAACAAATGGAAAAGCATTCCATGTTAATGGATTGGGAGAACAAATATTGTTGAAATGGCCATCCAAAAGAAAGCCATCTACAGACTTAATGCAATCCCTATCAAAAAATCAACATTTTCATAGTACTGGAATAAATAATCCTAAAATATGTATGGGAATCACAAAAGGCCCCAAATGGCCAAAGCATCTTGAAAAAGAACAAAACTAGAAGTTTCACAATCCCAGGTTTCAAGATAAACTATAAAGCTGTAGAAATTAAAACCGTATGGTATGGCAAAAATAGACATATAGATCAATGGATAAAAACAGAGAGCCCAAAAATAAACTCACAACTATATATGGCCAATTATTTTTCACAAAAGAGGAAAGAATGTGCAATGCAAAAGAGACAATTTCTTCAACAAAGGTGCTGGGAAAACAGTACAGCTACATGCAAAAGAACAAAACTGGACCATTTCTACTATAAACAAAAATAAACTCAAAATGGATTAAAGAACTAAATGTGAGACCTGAAACCATAAAATCCTAGAAGAGAGCATAGACAGCAATTTCTTTGACATTGGCTATAGCAACATTTTTCTAGATAGGTCGCCCCAGGCAAGGGAGACACAAGCAAAAATTAACTATTTGGACTTCATCAATATAAAAGCTTTTGTACAGCAAGGGAAACAATCAACAAAATTAAAGACAACTGTAAAGAATGAGACATATCCAGTAATGGGTTAGTATCCAAAATAGATAAAGAACTTACACGTCAACACCCCAAAAACAAATCCAATGAAAAACTCAGCAGCAGACATGAACAGACATTTCTTCAAAGATGACATACAGGCACATGAAAACATGATGCTCAACATCATGCAGCATCAGGGAAATGCAAATCAAAACCACAATGAGATATCAACTCATTATCTGTCAGGATAGCTAAAATAAAAAATTCAAGAAACAGGTATTGGAGAGGATACAGAAAAAGGAAGGCTCATGAACTACTGGTGGGAATGCAAACTAGTGCAGACATTGTGGATAACAGTATGGAAGGTCCTCAAAAAATTGAATACAGATTACCTTTGATCCAGTAATTGCACTACTGTGTAATTACCCAAAGAATACAAAAACACTAATTCAAAAAGACATATGCACCCCTATGTTTACTGCGGCATTATTTATAATATCCAAATTACGGAAGCACCCCAAGTGTCCATCAGCAGTTGAAATGATAGAGATGATGTGGTGTGTATATATATATGTAATATTACCCATATGAAAAAATGAAATCTTACCATTTGAAACAACATGGCTAGATCTAGACTGTATAATGCTAAGCAAAATAAGGCAGTCAGAGAAAGGAAAATATCTTATGTCACTCATATACAGAATTTAGGAACCGAAACAATTGAACAAAGGAATAAAGAGACAAAGAAACCAGACTCTGAAATTCAGAGAACAGGGGGTGACCAGGGGAGATGTGAGTGGGGCGATGGGTGAAACAGGTGAAGGGGCTTAAAAGTATACTCCTCATGATGAGCACTGAATAATGTATAGACTGTTGAATCAGTATACTGTATACCTGAAAATAACAACACTGTATGCTAATTATATTGCAATTAAAAATTTTTAAATAAGATTAAAAGAAAAAAGTTCAAAAATTTAACAAAATAAAAATTTAAGAAGTAAAAAGAAAAAAGAACAAACCCTAGAAAATTAAAATGACTAGAAAGACATAGACATAAGGTCTAGTATTAACAATTACAAACTTATAGAACTAAGACTAACCTGGTAGTTAAAGGCTAAAGAAAAAAGTATATTATGTGCCTCAGATTTTCACAGTATTACTTTTAAAAAGGCAGAAAGAAGGGGTAAAACTTATGAAAAAAATTTTAAACTGTTCTCAGCAATTACATTGGTGGTAGGAATAGTGGTTATATTATTCTAAACTGTTCTGTGTGTAATGTGGGATGAAGTAAAGGAGATTCTGTATATTATAATTTTTATCATTCCCTGTGTCTTTGATTCTCTGAATGTTTGGTATGGAATAAAAGAGATACAGCTAAAATACAGAAGAGGCTAAATAAAATGCCTATAGAAGATATGAACAGACACTTCTCCAAAGAGGACATCCAGATGGCCAACAAACACATGAAACGATGCTCAGCATCCCTCCTCATCAGGGAAATACAAATCAAAACCACACTGAGATACCACCTCACGCCAGTCAGAGTGGCTAAAATGAGCAAATCAGAGAACTCTAGATGCTGGCGAGGATGTGGAGAAACGGGCACCCTCCTACACTGTTGGTGGGAATGTAAACTGGTACAGCCCCTCTGGAAAACAGTGTGGAGGTTCCTCAAAAAATTAACAATAGAACTCCCCTATGACCCAGCAATTGCACTGCTAGGAATTTACCCAAGGGATACAGAAATGCTGAGGCATAGGAGCACATGTACCCCAATGTTCATAGCAGCACTCTCCACAATAGCTAAAACATGGAAAGAGCCTAAGTGTCCATCAACGGACGAATGGATCAAGAAGATGTGGTTTATCTACCATGGAATACTCCATGGCAATGAGAAACAATGAAATCTGGCCATGTGTAGCAACATGGATGGACCTTGAGGGTGTTATGCTGAGCGAAATAAGTCAGGCAGAGAAGGACAAATATCATATGTTTGCACGTATAGGAGGATTTGGAGGAACTTAACGGAGGACCATGGGGGAGAAGAAGGGGGGAAATGGTGTGGAAAGGGGGAGAGGCAAACCATAAGAGACTCTTGGATGCTGACAAAAACTGAGGACTGATGGATGACGGGGGGGGGGAGGCGGGATGGGCACGGAGGGGGGCACTTGTGGGGATGAGCACTGGGTATTATATGGAAACCAGCTTGACAATAAACTATTTGTAAAAAAAAAAAAAAATGCCTGTAGTCTTAAACTTAAGTTTTAAGAATTCATGAGCCCATCATATTTAAATAAAAAATAAACATATATGTACATACATATGTATATGTAAGTGTAAATACACAATTCATACACATATCACATACATTTTATTTATTTCCTAGTCTTCTTCACAATAACCTACCTAATAGCAATTAGCAACCCTAATATACCATTTCTTAATAAAAGTAACAACGGCTTCTTAGTGAAATAATTGATAAAAAGGCTAAATATCTTGCCATACCAAGTAGCAGGATAACTATCAAATTCAGTGAGGCTCATGTCAAAAAAACTTGATGGCAAACCTTTTAAGAGACTCCTACTGACCAAAATATGGCATAATTTGAGCTTCAAAAAAGAGAATTTGCAATGACTGAAAAGTATTTAAATCCATGAGTTTTTAATAGTACACATTTAAGGGACACCTGGGTAGGTCAGTCAGTTAAGCGTCTGACTTCAGCTCAGGTTATGAACTCCCAGTTCAAGCCCCACATTGGGCTCTGTGCTGACAGCTCAGAGCTTGGAGATTGCTTTGGATTCTGTGTCTCCCTCTCTCTGTGTCCCTTCCCTGCTCATGCTCTGTCTCTCTCTCAAAAATAAATAAAATATTAAAATTATTTTAAAAATAATACACATTAAAAAAACTAGTTGGATGGCTTTGTAGGATATTAAAGAACCAGTTCATTATTTTTAAAAGTGGTGGAAAAATTTTTTATCCTGCCATTAGTAACCAAATAGTAGATGAAGGAAAGCATCTCTTTATAAATATATACAAAATAATAAGTGAAAATGAAATATAAAATTGGAATATACCCATATCCATCAATTCATGGGTATAGGTATCTATTAATCAATACAAGCAATACATCAGTATAAGAAAAAAAAGACAATCAGGACATTATATTCATCCTGGCAAAAGAACTGAACAACAATTATAGATTTCCCAATTATATAATTCAAGACTAATTATGGATTTCAGTTGAACCTTACTCTGATCAAGCCTCTAGGCTCACCTGCCATGGTCATGTAAGAGAGAGGACACAAGGAAAACTTACACTGGACACTGGACAGTAACAGAGCCTTAGTAAGTCACATTATTCCTTAGTTAGGAACTGAATTTCCTAGTCCTGTAAGTTTCTCCTCTAGCTAGAGGTAGCCATGTGAGTGAATTCTAATCAACAGAATATGAATGCATGCTCAGTGTTTGAAGATCCATTCACTTTATTTCTCTTCAACAGACTGGAACACAAAAGAGCCTCTAACACAGCTCTGAGTCTAAAGGAGAGGGCATATACTAAAGGATGACAGAGAAAAAAGATGGGTCGCTGAAAAAACAAATGGCATTTGATTCCATGAGAAAAAAAAACAAAGAATAAATAAACATAAAGTATCACACCTATAAATACAGAGAACAAACTCATAGTTAACAGAGGAGAGGGGTGAATAGATGAAGGGGAGTGGGAGATACACACTTCCAGTTACAAAATTCACAGGGATAAAAGGCACAGCATATGTAATACAGTAAATGATATTGTATTAACCAGGTAATACAATATCATGTGTGGTGAACACAGCATACTGCATAAACTAAGATCTACACTTGACACTAATAAAACATTGTGTGTCAACTATACTCAAATAAAAATAAAATAAAATAGAATTTAAAAAGGAAAGAAAAAAGTAAGATAACATGGCATAAATCTACCCTGAATACTTATACAGTTAACCTAAGGGTAATACTGTAAGAAATAAACTTCTGTGTTCTCAAAATCATTGTATTTTTGTTGCCTTTATCAGAGCAGATTAGTCTTTAACTAATGCAATCATGAAAAAAAATTACATATATACCTATATATATCTTCGTATACCTATATGTGTATATGCATATGCATAACGAAAATAAGGCAGGAGGAAGAATTTAGATGTCAGAGGAGTAGGGAAACCCTAAGCTTGTTTCATCCCTCAAACACAGCTAGATAAATATCATATCATATTGAACACCCAAGAAATCCATCTGAGAACTGAGAGAGCAAAAATGCTCAATTAGAGGAAAAAAATAGCCATATTTTTTGGAGGAGTAGCAGGAGCTGTAGATGGCTGATACGGGGAGAAACGAGTTGTGGGTGTTGTGACGGGGGAAGGAGCCCTGATTGCCAAGAGAGAGGCAAAAGAGAAAGAGTGAAAGCACGCATGGGGAACTGCACCAAAAAAACTTCCCCCAAACCACTGACTGAGGAAGGGAAAGAGCTGAATATTGCAAGTTTTTGTAAACAGGGGAGGACACAGTCTGAAGTATGAAGATCTGCGCCATTGTCTGGGTTGTGCTTGGTGGGCTTAGTGGTGCTCCCATGGGGAAGCAGGACAGAGACCAGGTAGAGGCAGCATGGTCTAAGGATCCCTGGGGTCACATAGGAAGTAGTTCGTCTGCTTAGAGTGCATTTGGGAAAGGTGGCAAGGTCTCTCCAGGGACAAAAGACCCAGTGGGTGCCAGTGAACTGCCCATTCACTAAATAAGAACAGGGACTCTGGCTGAGGGCAGCAAGCCTTGGTGCTGGCTTTCTGATGTGCTTTACCAAAAACTCCCAACTGCTGTGCAATGGTGTAATCGATTTCTAGGAGAAGCTGGCACTGGCCACTGAGTAAGACCGTTCCCCCAGAGGATCAGTGCAGGTCTGCACCATGGATCTCTATTAAAATTTGGAGTTTTTTTTTTTTTTAAATTTTTTTTTAACGTTTTTTATTTATTTCTAGGAGAGAGAGAGAGAGACAGCATGAGCAGGGGAGGGTCAGAGAGATAGGGAGTCACAGACTGAAACAGGCTCCAGGCTCCGAGCTGGCAGTCAGCACAGAGCCCGACGAGGGGCTCGAACCCACGAACCGCGAGATCATGACCTAAGCGAAAGTCGGACGCTTAACCGACTAAGCCACCCAGGCGCCCCAAAATTTGGAGTTTTGAAACCTAGCCATGTGCCTGAGACAGAACACAGGAATGACGTGCTGCCTGGCAGGCAGACAGCTCAGATGCAGGCAGGGTGAAGGCAAGGATCTGGCAGAAGCCAGGGACACAAAACAGGTGATTATTTGCTCTTCTATAAGGGCTTCCTAAAGAGTGTCAGGCACAAGATCCCTGCTCTAAGGACGAAACAGTGGGACCACACCATTTTCACCATACCCATAAACACTAACCAACTTCAATGAGCAAATAAGTGCCGTCAAAGTAGCAGCTGGAGCTCATTACACCAAATCTCCTACCCTGTGCTCTGCAGATGCATCTCCACCTGAGAATCAGCACAGTAGGCCCCACCCACAGCAGACCAGCAAACCCCTTGCACATATGAAGTCTATTGATCATAGAGTACTGCAAAGCTTCAGCTCTAGGGGAAACAGGATCTAGCTACCTTTTGTTTTCCCCACCTTGGGATACAGAAGAAGCAAGTTTTTAATTTTAAAAAATTTTTAATTCATGTTTATTTTACATATATAAATACATACACATATACAAATGCATACATATAAATGATCTAGATTTAAAAAGATGAAAACACACTTAGGATCTAGCTTCCTTTTTTGTTTTTGTTTTTGTTTTTTACCTTGCTACATAACAAGACAGAGGAATTCATCCCAGAACAAAGAGGAGGAAGAAATCATGGCCAAGGATTTATTCAGTAGAGATATAAATTAAATGTCTGAACTCAAATTTAAAACAACAATTATGAGAATGCCACCTGGGCATAAAAAAGAATAAAAGACAATAGAGAATCCCTTACTGCAGTTACAAAAGAACTCAAAACTTATCATGCCAAAATTAAAAATGCTACATCAACATACAAACCTGAATGGATGTCAGGACAATGAGGACAGATGAAGCAGAGGAATGAATCAATGATAGATAAAATTATGAAAAACAATGAAGTTGAAAAGACCAGAGTTAGAAACATATTGGATCACAAATGCAGGCATACAGAAATTAGCAACTCCTTAAAGTGTAATAAGATTTGTATCATATGCGTCTCTGAAGATGAATAAAGACAAAAGGGGGCAGAGAGCTTATCTGAGCAAATATAATTGAGAATTTGCCTAATGTGGGGAAGGAAACAGACATCAAAATCCAAGAAGCACAGAACTGCCACTAAATTCAACAAAAGCCAGCCATCACCAAGACATATTATAGTCAAATTCACAAAATCAACAGACAAGGAAAGAATCCTGAAAGCAGTAAGGGAAAAATAATTCCCTAACCTACAAGAGAAAATAGATCAGGTTTGCAGCAGATTTGTCCACAGAAACTTGGCAGACTAGAAGGGAGTAACAGGATATATTCAACATACTGTATGGAAAAAATATGCAGCAAAGAATCCTTTATTCAGCAAGACTGTCATTTAGAATAGAAGGAGAGATAAAGACTTTCCCAAACAAAACTAAAGGAGTTCATGACTGCAAAACCTGATTTGTGAAGATGTGGAGAAATGGGCACCCTCCTATACTGTTGGTGGGAATGTAAACTGGTGCAACCCCTCTGGAAAACAGTATGGAGGTTCCTCAAAAAATTAATAATAGAACTCCCCTAGGACCCAGCAATAGCACTGCTAGGAATTTACCCAAGGGATACAGGAGTGCTGAGGCATAGGAGCACATGTACCCCAATGTTCATAGCAGCACTCTCAACAATAGCCAAAACATGAAAAGAGCCTAAGTGTTCATCAACTGATGAATAGATCAAGAAGATGTGGTATATTTATACAATGGAAGACTACATGGCAATGAGAAAGAATGAAATCTGGCCATTTGTAGCAACGTGGATAGAACTCGAGGCAGTGAAGTAAGTCACGCAGAGGACAGATACCATATGTTTGCTGATCTGCAAAAAATATTAAAGGGGACTGAGTGGGGGGAGGAGGGGAGGCAAGCCAAAAGCAACAAAGACAATAAAGGACCAGGGAACATCACCAGAAGCACCAACTCTACAGGTAACACAAAGGCACTAAATTTATGTCTATGAATAATCACTCTGGGGGAGCGGGGAATGCCTGGGTGGTTCAGCCGAATAAGTGTCCGACTTTGGCTCAGGTTATGATCTTGCATGAGTTTGAGCCCCATGTCAGGCTCTGTGCTGACAGCTCAGAGCCTGGAGCCTGCTTCAGATTTTGTGTCTCCCCCTCTATCTGCCCCTCTCTTGTTTGTGCTCTCGCTCTCTCTCTCTCAAAAATAAAATAAAACATTTTAAAAAAATGGTCTAAGTGCTCCAATCAAAAGACAAAGGGTGTCAGAATGGTTAAAAAACAAATAAACAAACAAACAAATAAGACCTATCTACATGATGCTTACAAGAGACTCACCTTAGACCTAAAGACACCTGCAGATTAGAAATGAAGGGATGGAAAACCGTCTATCATGATAATGGACATCAAAAGAAAGCCAGAGGAGTCATGCTTATAACAGACAAACTAGATTTTGAAACAAATATTGTAACAAGAGATGAAGAAGAGCATTATATCATAATTATGGGGTCTATCCATCAATAAGATCTAACAAGTATAAACAAATATGCCCTCAAATTGGAAACACCCAGTTATATTTATTAATCACAAACATAAAGGAACTCATTGCTAATAATACAGTAAGAGTAGGGGACTTTAATACCACACTTACTGCAGAGCACTTAAGAAAATCAATAAGGAATTAACAGCTTTGAATGACACACTGGACTGGATGGAAATAACAGATATATTTAAAAAATTTCATCCTAAAGCAGCAGAATACATATTCTCCTCCAGTGCACATGGAACATTCTCCAGAAAAGATCACATGGTCACAAATCAGACCTCAACAAGTACAAAAAGATTGAGATCATACCATGAGTATTTTCAGAGGATAACAATATGAAACTTGAAGTCAACTACAAGAAAAATTTTGGTAAGTCCTCAAATACACAGAGGTTAAAAAACACCATACTAAAGAATGAATGGGTTAACCAGAAAATTAAAGAAGAAGCAAATGAAAATGAAAAAATGACAAGTTTTGACTTCTGAGATTCAGCAAAGGCAGTCTTAAGAAGGAAGTTTATTGCAATACAGGTCTACCTCAAAAAGCAAGAAAAATCTAAAATATACAACCTAACCTTATACCTAAAGGAGCTAGAAAAAGAACACCAGGTAAAGACTAAGGCAAGCTTAAGAAGGGAAATAATAAAGACTAGAACAGAAATACATGATATAGAAACAAAAAAGTACAGTTAGAACAGATCAATGAAACTAAGAGCTGGTTCATCAAAAGATTAACAAAACTGATAAACCCTTAGCCAGACTTATCTAAAAGAAAAATGACTCAAATAAAATCATGAATTGAGGAGAGATAACAATCAATACCACAGAAATACAAATAATTTTAAGAGAATATTATGAAAAATATATGCCAAAAACTGGGCATCTGGAAAAAATGGACAAATTCCTAGAAACATACAAACTACCAAAACTGAAACTGGAAGAAATAGATACTTTGAACAGACACATAACCAGGAAAGAAACTGAATCAGTAATCAAAAATCTCCCAACAAACAAATGTCCAGAGCCAGATGGCTTTCTAGGGGAATTCTATAAGACATTTAAAAAAAATTAATGCCAAGTCTTCTCAAATTGTTTCAAGAAATAGCAATGAAAGGAAAAATTCCAAACTCCTTCTATAAGGCCAGCATTACCTTGATTCCAAAACCAGACAAAGCCCTGACTAAAAAGAATTATGGACCAATAGCTCTGATAAATGTGGATATATAATTTTTTCAACAAGATACTAGCAAATTGAATCCAAAAATACATTAAAAGAATTATTCACTATAATCAAGAGGGATTTATTCCTAGGCTGCAGAGCTGGTTCAATACTTACAAATCAATTATGATACACCACATTAATAAAAGAAAGGAGAGGATACATATGATTCTCTCAATATATGCAGAAAAAACATTTCACAAAATACAGAATCCATTCTTTTTTTTTTTTTTAAGTTTATTTTGAGAGAGATAGTGTGTATGCGAGCAGAGGAGGGGCAGAGAGGGAAAGAGAGAATCCCAAGCAGGTTTCATACTGTCAGCACAGAGCCCTAAGCAGGGTTCAAACTCATGGAACCATGAGATCATGGCCTGAGCCAAAATGAAGAGTCAGATGCTTAACTGACTGAGGCACCCAGGTGCCCCAATATAGCATCCACTCTTGAGAAAAACCCTCAAAAAAGTACAGATAGATGGAACATACCTCAACATCATAAAGACCACATACAAAGCAGCCACAGCTAATAATATCCTCAATGGCAAAAAAGTGAGAGATTTTCCTCTATGGCCAAGAACAAGACAGGGATGCCCACTCTCACCATTACTATTTAACATAGTCCTGGAAGTCTTAGCCTCAGCAATCAGACATCAAAAAGAATTAAAAGGCATCCAAATCACGAAGGAAGAAGTCAAACGTTCACTATTTGCAGACAATGTAATATTCCCTCCATGTAGAAAACCCAAAAAGACACTACCAAAGAGTTGCTATAACTAATACATGAATTCAGCAAGGTGGAAATATAAAACCAATGTACAGAAACTTGCTGCATTTCTATACAACAATAATGAAGCAGCAGAAAGGGAAATCAGGGAATTGATCCCATTTACAACTGCACCAAAAACCGTAAGATACCTAGGAATAAGCCTAACCACAAAGGAAAAAATCTGTACTCCGAAAACTATAGGACACTTAGAATCTGAAGAGAACACAAAGAAATGGAAAAACATTCCATGCTCAAGGATTGGAAGAACACTGTTAAAATATCAATACTACCCAAGCAACCTACACATTTACTGCAATCCCTATCAAAATACCATCAGCAGTTTTCAAAGAGCTAGAACAAACAATCCTAAAATTAGTATGGAACCAAAAAAAAAAAAAAAAAAAAAAAAGAAAGAAAAAACCCTGAATATTGAAAGGAATCCTGAAAAAGAAAAGCAAAGCCTGAGACTTCACGATTTCAGTCTTCAACCTAGATTACAAAGCTGTAGTCATCAAGACAGTATGGTACTGGCACAAAAACAAACCCATAGATCAATAGAACAGAATAGAAAACCCAGAAATGCATATATAGCTAAATGGTCAACTAATCTTAGACAAAGCAGGAAAAAATGTCCAATGGAAAAAAGACAGTCTCTTCAACAAATGGTGTTGGGAAAACTGGAGGGTAACATGAATGAAACTGGACCACTCTCTTACGCTATATACAAAAATAAGTTCAAAATGGATTGAAGAATAAATTTCTAAATGTGAGGTAAGAAACCGTCAAAATCCTGGAGAACACAGGCAGCAACCTCTTTGAGTTTGGCTGTTGCAACTTCTCACTAGATACGAGGCAAGGGAAACAAAAGCAAACATGAATTACTAGGATTTCATCAAGGAAAAAAGCTGCACAGCAAAGGGAACAATCAACAAAACTAAAAGGGAACCTACAGAATGGGAGATAAGTGCAAACAACATATCTGATAAAGGGTTAATATCCAAAATCTATAAATTATAGAACTTATCAAACTCAACACCCAAAAAACAAATAACCCAGTTAAGAAATGGGTCGATGACATGAATAGGCACTTTTCCAAAGAAGACATACAAATGGCTAAAAGACACATGAAAAGATATTCAACATCATTCATCATCCAGGAAATACAAATCAAAACCATGATGAGATACTGCCTCACATCTGTCAGAATGGCTAAAATTAACAACACAATAAACAGCAGGTGTCAATGAGGATGCTGAGAAAGGGCAACCCTTTTGCACTGTTGGTGGGAATGCAAACTGGTACAGCCACTGTGGAAGACGGTATGGAGGTTCCTCAAAAAACTAAAAACAGAAATACCCTATGATCCAGCAATGGCACTATTAGGTATTTACCCAAAGGATACAAAAATACAGATTTGAAAGGACACACATACCCAGATACCTATACCAGCAATATCAACAAAAATGTCCTTCGAATAATGGATAAAGAAGGTGTGTGTGTGTGTGTGTGTGTGTGTGTACATATACATATACATATGTACATATGTATATACATATATTAGTCAACTATCAACAAGAATGAAATCTGGTCATATGCAACAAAATGGAATGAACTAGACTATATTATGCTAAGTGAAATAAGTCAATCAGAGAAAGACAAATACCATATGACTTTTCTCATATGTGGAATTTAAGAAACAAAACAGATGAACATATGGGAAAAAAGAGGAAAAGAACCAATAAGATACTCTTTTTTTTTTTTTTAAATGTTTTATTTATTTCTAGGAGAGAGAGAGAGAGACAGCGTGAGCAGGGGAGGGTCAGAGAGAGAAGGAGTCACAGACTGAAATAGGCTCCAGGCTCTGAGCTGGCAGTCAGCACAGAGCCCGACGTGGGGCCCGAACCCATGAACCACGAGATCATGACCTAAGCGAAAGTCAGACGCTTAACTGACTAAGCCACCCAGGCGCCCCAAGATACTCTTTACAATAGAGAACAAATTGAGGGTTAATGGAGGGAGGTGGATGATGGGTGATGGGTATTAAGGAGGGCACTTGTTGGGATGGCACTGGGTGTTATATATAAGTGATCAATCACTAAATTCTACCCCTGGAAACAATTTTACAATATATGTTAAGTAAGTAGAATTTAAATGAAAACTTGGAAAAAAAAAAAGAAAAGAAGGCAAAATACTAAAATGTTCCTAGATAAATGTGATATATTTTTAATTTTCTCTTTTATAATAAACATGTATAATAAGCAGAAAGAAAGTCTTTTTAAAAATAGCTATCATGAAATGGTATCTGGAATTGACTTCAAAATAGTATTTGGGAGGGATTCACTATGAATTTCATTGTTACAGCTCAGTTATGAGTACATGGAGGTTCATCACACTATTCTGTCCATTACTTAAGTTTTAATTTCTCCATAATAACCAGTTCAGAAAAGAGTCATCTTGTAAGGAAAAGTTATTTGTACACATGAATCTTTAAAACTCTATCTGGCTTGCCAAAAGAAGTAAATGAAATCATAATATGCATATCTCTGAAATATCTAAGAGCTAAACTTAAAATGTAATAAACAGATTTGCAGACTAATGTCTGCAGATTTGCTCACTAAAGTGTGCAGTGCAAGTCTGAAATCTGTTATAAGGACGGGAGATAATATCTTGCCAAAAAAAGTAGAAATAGTATGGAAGTGTTTTACTGAAAGAGGTAGTGATATATTTTACTGATCCAATCATATTCCTTACATGGCCCTCTTTCGCCTGAGGCTATGGGACAGGCCAAAAGTTAACTGGAAATTACAATATGATGCATAACCTGAGCCTCCTAAGAAAGAATGCTGACCAAAAAGATCCAGGCTCTGCTTGCTGAGTCAGAGATGAAGGCTCTAATGCTCTTCATCCTAATTCCATAGCCCAATCTGTTGTGACAGGAAGTCCACTAGCAGGATCCATCCACTAGTTGGTACATTTTGAAATTAATCTTGCTGCTCAAGGTCCAGAATCCAGTATATCTGAGCAATCCTTGGGTACCTGAGTACACAGGCAGGCAGCACTTCCTCTCACTCCAATCTATCTTCAGCAGTAGTCCATTCCATAAAATTTAGTTCTTGTTTCTTTCCCTACTTACTGTTCTAGATTCCTGGTATGATTTGAGCCCTGCCCTGAACCCTAGAACCTGACCTTTTGGCTCTCATTCTTGATGACATCCTTTCTTAAAAGAAACTGGCCAGGATCAGAAAAATAGAGCAATCTCATTTCCTTTTACTTGAAAATATTACTTGCTTCAAGTTATCTATAGCTCTGGCCATTTAAAAATGGAGCTTTTCAGATATCATTACCCCTGATATCAGTATTAAGTGTTCTACTTAATATTTAGTAATATTTAATAACATGCTCTGTTAAAAAAATAATAGAGATACTACTTCTGCAAAATTACCACAGAGAAATAGAGATAAAAAAAATATTTCTCTATAAATATATTCACTGAAGTGAGTTTTACAAGAGAATACCTGCAGTAGGGAATTGATTGGATAAATTATGGCACATGTATTAAGATGATACTACACAGATTTGATTAATTTTAAACAGTAGTAATGCTATTAAAAACATACATTGGATAGTGTTAAATGAAAGTTCAGGATTCCAATCTATGCAATGTAGTTTAAATATAAATAAGCTTGTAAATTTATATATTCATATACTAAGAACAGAAAATATGTTAACAGTAAACATTACTTTTTATCCAGTTTTCTACATTAAAATTTTAATTATTGCAAAATTAATGCTAATATGGAAATGCAAAGAAAAACAAGCTTTTAAAGAAAAGACTGTTGATTTGTATAAGCTTATAGTTGTTGTAAGCTTATTAGTGCTGTGGAAGAATGAATATAAGTGTGCAAAACTACCCTCATCTTTTTAATCTACTACAGTTTTATTATGCCACAGGCACAAGAAAAAGAAAAATATACCCCTTAAGACACAGTATCTATTATTTACTTAGTCATTTTCTTTTTTCTTTTTTTTTAATGTTTTATTTATTTCTGAGAGAGAGAGAGAGAGAGAGAGACAGCGTGATCAGGGGAGGGTCTGAGAGAGAGAGGGAGATACAGAATCTGAAGCATGCTCCAGGTTCTGAGCTAGTTGTCAGCACAGAGTCGGACGCAGGACTTGAACCCATGAACCATGAGATCATGACCTGAGCTGAAGTCGGACACTTAACCAACTGAGCCACCCAGGCGCCCCACTTAGTCATTTTCAAAATGCAAAGTACTCAGGACCAAAAATCACCCCAAAGGCCCCTGAATCTCCTTCCTTCCTAACAGAAAAAGTACAACTCCTAGTCTCACGGAATCCTGGCTCAATGCAAGTCCTACTCCCTCAACAAGTCAAAAATGAGTCTCAGCTGGCGATTTTGGCTATTTGATACTATTAATCCTACATAAACATTAATAGGAGACACTGTTTTTCCTTTAGTCATTAAAAAGCAGAGTGATGCAATAGAAACAGCACTGAACTCTGAGCCAAAATATCTACAGCAAGATACATTCTACAACTCATGACTGAGAGACTTCTCTGGGCCTCAGTTTCTTCCCTAGTAAAATAAGCGGATTAGACAATAAATCCTAAAGTCTTCCCTTTTCTAATGATGTAACAAGCCCAAAAAGTAATCAGTAATGGCTAATTATACACACACACACACACACACACACGCACGCACGCACAAATTATAAGTCTAATTTTTAAGTCACAATTGTGATTTCTTATTTAAAAAACACTGCTACAATATGAAATATGAATGAAGTACATAAGGAAACTAATACCTATACGGACATGATATCATCAAAGTTTATACCCTTATTTTTTAAATTACCTTTTATGACTTTCTACCATAATTTACTATATTAAATGAAATCATTCATATGGGATTTATTACCCTGGTGTTCTTTCAGACTTTTCCTAAAATTCTCATAGTTCCTCATTTTTTAACAGAGACATGAAAAAAATTAAGCTACAGACAGATTCATGATCTTTGGAAAAGAATATGAAAGTTCAAAAATACGATAGATAAGAAAACGTAAGTGACACAATAAAGAATTTTATTGAACTGCCATTTTTAGAACTCAAGTTATATCTCAGAATAAACACATTTCATAAAATGTGATACATCAAAAGAAATAATCTGCTGCACATTATTCTAAAATATTACAGACATGAGAATTTTTAAGGATGTTCTTTCTAGGATCAAAAGAATTTTAAATACATCTCTTTTGGGGGAAAAAATGGACTAAAGCTTCATTACAATAATACAAATGTATCTGTGTTTGAAAATCAAAAGTCTTCTTCATAGAAATCCAATCTCATGCTCAAGAAGCTTACTTATTTCTCTGCAACTCAAAGTTTGCTTTCAAAAGCAGTGTGGATGCCAAGTTACTAATCTAAATGTATAAGAAATGAATGTAAGGGTTTTCACATATTGTTTGGAAAAACATTTTTCTCTAAACCTCATCCTGTACTTCTTCAACTATGAATCTAAAATCCAATGACATCAGTCTATTCTAGAAACAAATAATGTTTTTTCTTAAATTCTTAAAAATATTATGAGGCATTCCATTCTTTTAAGCCTACATGGCAGAGCAACAAATAAGATCAATAGGAGACATTTCACAACATTTTCTCACCACCTTTTACAAAAACTGTGGAAAGTGGAGGTTGGAGGGCTGGAACATGTTTCTGTTTTTCTGCATGATGATAAGGGTAGGAAAAGTGAGGGGTGAGGAGGATGTGGGGGAATGGAGAAATGAAGGAAGAAAAGAAGAAAAATTAGGAGAAAAAGAGAAGCAGATGAAACAAGGGAAGAATTAAAAGCATACTCACCTAAAAACAACATGGTATTTTTAGACAGCACTCTATTATATATTTTGAATACCACTCTCCACAGATATGGTAATATTGAAAACAATAAATTGTAATTAGGTCACTAACATTTACTTTATTAACATTTAATTCAATAGTTACTATCTGTTAAGGATTTATGCGAACTGCTTAAGTTAAAGAGGTACGATTCTCAAAGGACAAATATCATATGTTTGCACATATAGGAGGATTAGGAGGAACTTGACGGAGGAACAAGGGGGAGAAGAAGGGCGGAAATGGTGGGGGAAAGGGAGAGAGGCAAACCATGAGAGACTCTTGAATGCTGACAAAAACTGAGGACTGATGGATGTGGGGGGGAGGGGGGATGGGCATGGAGGAGGGCACTTGTGGGGATGAGCACTGAGTGTTATGTGGAAACTAATTTGACAATAAACTATTTGTAAAAAAAAAAAAAAAGAGGTACGATTCTCTGGGTGTCAAAGTTTTACCAAGAATAACACCAAAACAATCTGTAGGAAACTATTATTCTGAATGATATCGCTCCTCCACAAAACTGTTCAGCAGATTATCCTCCAAAATGAGTTCAGAGGAAAGATGATTTGTAATTAGTGATTTGTGAGATGGAATTTGCCATATCAAATTAAGTATCTGCAGATATTACCCAAACACTATTCAAAAATGAAAGTACCATATAAAGAACTAGTTCAGTTTTTAAAACGAGTGTGTTTAGAGATTCATGACACCCAGAGAGATAGCATATACTGAAGAGTTAGGCTCACTTGACATTTATCTGTGCTTCCCTGGTGCCTGCACTAATGAAAAGTGCACAAGCAGGTGCTGAAAAAATGCTTAAAAAGACAAAAAGTTTGAGAATTCCATTACCTTTAAATAAAACTTTAAAAATTTGTCAAACAGTAAATTTAATAAAATCTTAAATGTAATGCCTTTCATCAAAACAATGTCTTTTCTGACACCGTCCTTTTGAAAAATTAAACATAAGACAATGACAACTTTTAAAACCTGATAGACAATTTTAATCAGACAAAAGATTCAACTCCGCCAAGGTCCCTTTCTACAGGTATAGGATACACTTCTATTTTTATCTACTATAGTCTAAGTATTACATTGTTTCAAGTGACAGATAAGAAAAATGAAGCTAATGAAATACTGTGAAACAGACACCATGGCCAAAGAGAAAAGGCCATCTTCTGATAGGATGACAGTCGACCATCTGTCCCCCTGCCACTCAGTGACAATTACAAATACTCCATCAGTTTTCTTATAGGTGGAGATGATAAATGGGGTAAAGACTTGTTTTATAGATTCTGATGTTCTTTTCTGATCTAATTTGAGGTTTAACAAATGACTCAAAGGAAAGCACAGAGTTCAACAAGCTTATTAATTTATTATGCTGTGAAGCTAGAGAAAGGTTGAACTCAATACTGCAACAGGGAATGGTTCAGTTATATTGAACCAAGCTTTGTAGTGAAAGGTATTTTCTCAGAATTCTCAGACTTCAAATACAGCATGTTAGATTACAATTCGGCTTCATCCTTTGAAGCCGTTTCAGTAATATCCCAGTAACAATATTACCAAAGATCACAAATAACATCACACTTTTGATAACAGATCTAAGTGAAAAGAATGCTCAGAGACAGAGCTCAAACTCCTCCGTTGTGAGTGGCTTTCACAGTCTTAGGTGACAAGAGCTTCAGAGACCCAGTAGCTTCACATCAAACTCAAGAGCACCAGGACACTGATTGTCTGTAAGTCTATTTAAGTGTTTAAGAAAAAGACATGTGTAAAAATATAAATATGTTAAAAGAATAGAAAAAGATACACTACTCTAACACTAGATAAAAGAAAGTTGGAATGGACAATTAATATTTAGATCAGGCTGTAAAAAATATTACTAGGAATAAAGAAGGTAATTTCATACGAAAGGGGACAATTAATCAAGGGGACATAACAATCATTAGCATTTATGACCCTAATAATACAACTTGAAACAACATAAAGCAAAAATGGATTGAACTGCCAAGAGAAATAGAAAAATTCACAATTAAAATAAAAGGTTTCAATATCCCTTTCTCAAAAATTGGTAGAACAAAAGTAGGCAGGGATACAGTGAATGAGGAAACTTACTGAGGTGGTGGACATGTTCATGGTCCTGATCATGGTGATGGTTTCAAGGGTACAAAGGTACTAAAAGTTAGAGTAAACTTAAAATTAAGTGTGGTTTAATTTATGACAGTTGTGCCTCAAAGTTGTTTAAAAAACAGCAACAATTTTGGGGTGCCTGAGTGGCTTAGTCAGTTGTGCGTCCTGCTCTTGATTTCAGCTCAGGTCATGATCCCAGGGTTGTAGGATCAAGTCCCACACTGGACTCTGCGCTGAGTGAGAGGCTTGTTTAAGATTCTCTTTCTCTCTCTCTTTCTCTGCCCCTCTCCTCTGCTCATGTGCACTCTCTTTCTAAAAAATATGTCCATTTTTTTAAAAAAGGCAACAATTTTCTAACTTGTATGGACTGAGGCACTATAATAGTCAGCAGAAAAGAGTTAAGTCCAAAAGAGTATATATAGCATGGTACTTCTTTATAAACCAGGAAATAGCTAAAATAAAATTATGCTTTTTAGGAATAGACCTAGGTGCAAACACAAAACTATCAGGAGGACAAAAGCAAAATGGAGAAGGGAGGGAAATGATATAAAGGGACATATCAGGTAGCACTATCCAAAATTAGGTTTGCAAAATTAAACCATACAAAAATAATATTCAAAGAGAGGTACGAAATAGGAAAGAGGGATGCTTTACACTTTTTCTCATCAGTAAGAGAAAAATTATGTAAATAGTTATAATCATGATGATAAAACACTGTGATTTATATATATTGATTTTTAAAACACAACTAGACATGCATAAATAATAATAATAATAGCATACTGGCAATCTTCCCACTTTTGAGAAAAGGATATTAGTAAGCACAAAATATAGGTAAGAAAATGAAAATATTTGTATAACAATGAGCAAATCTGATCTAATACATATTATATATACCCAAAGAGAGAGAAAATCTATTCTTAAAATTTTATAGTGTAGTAAGCTATAAAGAAAATCAATGAACTCCATAGTAGAACCTAGACAAACCTTACACTCTGATCAGAATGTACAAAAGTTGAAATGAAAAACAAAGGATAGCACTCATGTTAGTACCACAGAGTTTAAAACTGAAACAATGCCCAGAAGATTAGCCTGGTCCCTATACAAGATGGCAGTCAAATCCATGCATCACTTCAGACTTTTAAACGACACATATATATACTCATACTCATAAAACAAAAGGCACTGCCACCCTCTATAACGTTGGAAATACCTCTTTGTTTAAAAGAAAATAAAAACTGTAATTCAAAATTGTTTGAATTTATTAATTTTAAATTTTGTAATTTTAAAACTCTTTTAAAACCAATTAATTTAGAAACAAAATAAGCCTACTAAGAAATGTTTAAGACTTAAATGGAGAAAATTAATGCTAAACTAAAGGACACCTAAACAAATGCAAGACATAAGTAGACAAATGTTGCTGGATGGAAAGAAAAAATATTTAAAAGATACCCACCTTTGCCAATTTAATCTAGAATTCCATAGCAATCACAATCAAAATTCAAACCAAATTTTCTTAGTTTAACAATTAATTGGAGAGAATAATTATTAAGCCACAAATCTCTAGCCAGTGAAAATCTCTTTCACAAGCAAAAGAAGGAGAAATAAACAAAAACATAATTTCCTACCAGGAGATACTCAGGAGATACCTGAGTGGGGTATACACAGATAGCTGTTTTATTATTATTCTACAAATAATAGGAACAGAAAGCAACAACAAAAAAAAAAAAAAAAGAAAGAAAAAAGAAAAAATCCAGTATTTGGATTAAAGGCATCAAAGGCTGCTGCAATCAATTTTAAAAAAATAAAGTATTAGGCATGTAACTGGCCAAAATATCCAAGTTCACTATGATGGCCTTCTATGGTTGCAGATGTATCAATTTATCTAATTTAACTATAAACAAAATATAATGAACAGAACACACAAGATTCCTGAGCAACATGGGCATGAACATAATTGCCATTGTTGTATTTCTTTAATTTTTTAAAAATGTTTATGCTTTTGTCAATGTTACCCACAAACATGATTTACACATTGGTTCAAAGAAGTAGTTTCCCACTGCTCTCCTTACTTCTCTCCCCAATCCAGGCACAATGGTTTCAGCAGATTAATTTAACCTTCTTCTCTATATTCCTGAATACATTTTTGCATTGCTACTTCTTCTTTTTCCAGTTTTAGGATTAGCTACTGGTTTCTCAGCATGCAACGTAAGGATTTAGCTCTATTCCCTGAACCTGGCCCACCACCCACACTTTATATCCTTTGTATCCCCTCCATCTTTCCAAATATGGAGGGACCTGGAAAGAAGTGTTATCTCATTATCTCGGTGGCAGAAATATGGGGTTTATTACACTCCTTTATGATGCTGAAATACTTTGTAATCTAAATCAAATTTTTGAGAGAGAGGACCAAATTGTGGGATTGAGAAAATTTTGTTTTGCAACTTCGTGATTTTCCTGACACAAGAGATATGCCTTTAAAGACTGCCAGAGGAGTCAAACTGACAAAATAATTATTACTTAAACTCAATAACTCTGATCAGGGGTCTGCTCCTCTATAAATATTTACTTTGGAACTAATATACTGGCCATTGAATTTCAGATAAGGAACTTAATAAAGTCCAAATTAAAATAAAAACATTTAGGGATGCCTGGGTAGCTCAGTTAGCTAAGCATCTGACTCTTGACTCAGGTCATGATCTCACAGCTCCATGAGTTCAAGCCCCACATTGGGCTCTGTGCTGATGGCATGGAGACTGCTTGGGATTCTCTCTCTCCCTCTTTCTCTGCTCCTACCCTGCTGTAGTTCGCTCTCTCTCTCAAAAACAAACAAACAAACAAACAAAACACCTTTAAAATAAAAGCATTTATAATCAATTATTTAGTAAGGAAAATAAGAATTATCTAAATTAGGCAAATAAAATGCTAAACTCCTCAACTATCCTTGTCAGAGCAAGAGTGTTCCTGCTTATAAACTCCTATTAATAAATTCATTATTTCTGGTGCGCCTGGGTGGCTGAGTGTCTGACTTTGGCTCAGATCATGATGTCACAGTTCATGGGTTCAAACCCTGCATCGGGCTCTGCACTGACAGCTCAGAGCCTGGACCTGGCTTCAGATTCTGCGTGTGTCTCTCTCTCTCAGCTTCTCCCCGACTCATGCTCTGTCTCTCTCTGTTCTCAAAAATAAATAATTTTTAATGAATCCTTTATTTCCTTAATTGTTCCACCATGAAATTGTCATATTTCAACATTATGCATGTATCAAACTTCTCTTGTGTGTGTTTTTATCTTTTTTTATTTATTCATTTTTTTACAAATAGTTTATTGTCAAATTAGTTTCCACATAACACTCAGTGCTCATCCCCACAAGTGTCCTCCTCCAAGCCCATCCCCCCCTCCCCTCCACATCCATAAGTCCTCAGTTTTTGTCAGCATTCAAGAGTCTCTCATGGTTTGCCTCTCTCCCTTTCCCCCACCATTTCCGCCCTTCTTCTCCCCCTTGTTCCTCCGTCAAGTTCCTCCTAATCCTCCTATACGTGCAAACATATGATATTTGTCCTTCTCTGCCTGACTTATTTCGCTCAGCATAACACCCTCAAGGTCCATCCATGTTGCTACACATGGCCAGATTTCATTGTTTCTCATTGCCATGTAGTATTCCATGGTATAGATAAACCACATCTTCTTGATCCATTCATCTGTTGATGGACACTTAGGCTCTTTCCATGTTTTAGCTATTGTGGAGAGTGCTGCTATGAACATTGGGGTACATGTGCTCCTATGCCTCAGCATTTCTGTATCCCTTGGGTAAATTCCTAGCAGTGCTATTGCTGGGTCATAGGGGAGTTCTATTGTTAATTTTTTGAGGAACCTCCACACTGTTTTCCAGAGGGACTGGCATGTATCAAATTTCTATATAAAAAAGTATATATTACAAAACTTTGAGTGAAGTAGAAGTAGCTTGGTTGTATAAAAATGCCTCACTACAATCTTGTTTCTGATCCTCTATCATCCAACTGAAAGAAAGCAGATGCAAAATAGTCATCACAATTGCTTTGGTCTCTCAACGTTGCCCATGGCATCAATTCTGCAATTTCTCACAAATGACACACAAGAGCCAGATGAGTATGTATCAGTCTGTAATATGTAGATGTATGAACATAGTCACTATTCTAGTCATCCCAAGCTACCATGATCTTTAATACGAGTTTAAGGAGTTTAAGGGTATATGTCTTTTAAAAAGCAATAATGTTTAGATATTTAATTTTGTAAAGGGAATGTGTATCTCAGCTACAAACAACAGCCAATATGTTATAACTTAAACATTAATTTATTTATTTATTTATTTTAATGTTTTTTATTTATTTCTAGGAAAGACAGAGAGACAGCGTGAGCAGGGGAGGGTCAGAGAGAGAGGGAGTCACAGACTGAAACAGGCTTCAGGCTCTGAGCTGTCAGTCAGCAGAGAGCCTGACGCGGGGCTCGAACCCACGAACCGCGAGATCATGACCTAAGCGAAAGTCGGACGCTTAACCGACTAAGCCACCCAGGCGCCCCATAACTTAAACATTTAAAATATCAGGTTGGGACACTCCATTCTAATTCCCACATAAACATACAAAAAGGAAAAAAATAGTCTTAATTACTATAAGCAAACTGTAAAATTAGATAACTACCATATTGTAAACAAAAAGCACATATTATGTCGAAGGGCTCATGCAGAGAAATACAGTTGAAATGGCTTTTCACATTTGTATAGCTAAGAGCCACAAAATAGAGTTTTATCAAACACTAGAGAGCTTAAGTTTCTAAACTGCAGGCATTTGTTACCTATTTGAAATTACATTTTTTTATTATTTTTAAATGTTTATTCATTTATTTTTGAGAGAGAGAGAGAGAGAGAATGTGAATGGGAAAGGAACAGAAAGAAAGACACAGAACCTGAAGCAGGCTACAAGCTGTCAGCATAGAACCCAAGGCGGGGCTCAAACTCACGAACTTTGAGATCATGACCTGAGCCAAAGTTGGATGCCCAACCAACAGAGCCTTGCAGGCACCCCTGAAACTGCATTTTAAAATAAATCAACTATGTTTCATAAGAAAAGGTTCATGGACCATAACTTCATGTAGTTGTAATTTACTAACCCAATGACACAGAATCCTGAAAAAAACTGTAAGAAAACTATAGTTCTGATTAAAGATCAATATCTCTAAAACTGAATGTTTATTAAAAGAAAACCAATACAGAAAAGAGACTGTGATTGTTAGCAGTAAAAATGCAATGGTCACATAACATCAGAAAAAGTATTCAAAACAGGTGTTAATGAGGTAATATTTCAAAATGTGATGATCTATTTTAACTTTCTTAGCATATGGCATTTGCCCAGTTCAACTCTGCTAGAAAGGCAGTTAGAATTTGTTCTAAAAAAAATACAAGAAAAATACACTCTATAATAATAATCAACTTTAGATATATAATACAGATACATGCAGCAAAACAAAAGGTTTATAAACCAAACTAATCACCTGAGATTTAATAAATTTATTTATCTTGCCCTTTAGCACACCAATAATGAAGCTAGGAGAATTCAAACTATAGTATTTATTACACAGTATGAAGAAAATTCCCTTTTCCAACCTTAAGGCTCAGATGCTTGGTCAGAATAAGGAGGAAGGAGTGGTTAAAGGACATTGTACCTTTTTCCAGCCAAAAAATTTTGAAGATAAAAGGGGGAAAATTTTTTAATGCATATCCCAAGGGAGATAAAGTGTTAGCTAAGTGAGAGTAATGCAAAAGTATAATTCTGATTCTCAAAAGAAACAGTCTCTCCATCTATCCTTGTCACCAAATAGGTCCATTAATATGGCCATGTGAGGCAGTCAGGAAGAGGTCTGATATTTTAGCTTTCCCCAAATGCTCTTGGTTTTTATGTGCTGTGAACCCTGTGGTAAGGGCCAGTAAGCCTGTCAGGGCCAGAATGAAGGTTTGGCAAAGACTCAGAGATATGTGCGCAGAGAGGACTGAGGGTGACCTGATTGGGAAGAGGCTGATGCTCCACTGTAACACTGAGTGGAAAGAACAGATCAGAGTTCACCAGCCATTCTTCATGATTGGTGGCCCAGAGACTAAGTGAACAGGTAAAGAAGGGCCTCACACTGGAAATTAGAAAGGAAAGAAGACATCAGGTAGAAAGACCTCAACTTTTCCTCTTAATATGGTGTCAGGTAAGCCATACTCTTCCTCCAATACACATAGATGCTATCTTAAGGAGATAAGCAAGTGGATAGGGGCTAAAGATTGTTATTCAAAAGAGGCAAGGTACAAACTAGAGAGACTGTTTCAATTATTAGATCAAACTAAGTTTAAAACAACTGGCTACCTAGTTCAAATTTCTTCCTTAAATTAATGAAGAAGACTAAATCAGCACAGATAAATAGCTACATGCTCTCTGTATGCCCTAGTTCCAATGTGAGTGAATTTGCCACCATAAGAATTCCAAAAGTTAGAAGAATTATATGTTAACAATCAGCTATATATGTGTGTTATATACTGAATATATACACGTTCTCTCTCACAACACATTCTCTCTCACACACATATACATATACATACACATACCACAAAAGTTTTCCTATTCTATTAAAGAGAAAATAAAGGGAATGGAAGTTATATCCTACAAGAGGGGGCAAGGCATTTTTAGATAATTTCTCAAATTAACTTAAAGTGTACCCAACTGAGGTACTGGGGGGAAAAATAAAGATTTACTCTAAATGAGTCCTGGTTTGTCCGTCTGACTTGATTTTCTATTGAAAAGCAGACAAAATGCTTTCCTAACATGATTATAAAAAGACAACAAATACTTCTGGCTTCTACAAACAAAGGTAAGCAAGGCAAGGAAATTAATCAATCTATTAGGAATTATCTATTATATTCTGGACTGTCATCAATTCTCGGAGATATCTAGGAGACTTCTTTCATCTCAACACCAGCACATTCCGGCAAAAGAAATCAGCTTACATTTCATTAAGTACAGTAAATCTTTATGTTTTTGCTAGTTTAAAATATCATTTTTTTTCACTCACCTAAATTGCATAATTTTTCCAAGTTGAAATACTAATTTGGGATTCATAAAATCACATTTGGTTGTAAATATCCAATAAATTAAAGTTAAGATATTTCATGAAAGTCCTTTTTATACATCCATGTATCAAATGAAAATAAAATTTATTTAAGTACACAGATTAACAAACGGACCTTGTATACTTTATGTGCTTTTAAATCCAAGGAGTCTCACAAACAGAAATATATGGATTTAAAAAAAAAAAAAAAACCCTTTTTAACTTCATTCTCTATATAAGGCTGGATGTACTTCAACATTCACAATAATCACTCTTATCTTCTTTAGATATTAGTGTGAAAAGAGGATGACACAGAAATCAGAGGTTTAATTAAAACTTATACTTCATTATTTCTCTAGCAAATATAAAAAATTAAATTTGGGGATGTATTTAAACTAGCACCCATTTGTTTTGACCTTCAAAAATTAGCTACTTTTAACAAGTGGATTTTAAGACAATGAAAGAGAAAAAAAAAATCAAACATATAACAGCTCTTTTTGTGAAGTTTCAAAAAACTAGAAAAATTTCCCAAATTACAATAAAAACACAAAACATTATACCTTTCTTGCCAGACAGCTACCTATTATGTTTAACAGGCTTAAAACAAAACGTGTCAAAGATCAAGAGTAAGTTATCTGATATGTCAAGTGCATAAGGTCAAAGGTACAATTTTATTAGGTCAGAGGTGGTATAAATAAAATCTTACATGTCAAAGAAGAAGGGTCACAGACAAGGTATATATAACATAAAGACATCACAGATGACAAGTAATAACTTTAAGTAGAACAAGTATGTTTACTATAGATACCTCCACTGATTAGAAATGAAACTTCCATATGAGTAAATATAAAATTGTCTTATTATATCACATAACTCATATGCTATATCACATACTTATTTTTAGGAAGAAAGGGCTATAACCCAGAATAACTACATGAATTAAGTGAGAACTTAAGGAAAATTTAATTCCTCTCAACTGAAATAGTATGCAAAATGAACACATCAACCAAATCTCAAATCACAACGCTAAACATCAGGCTATGCTATATAATAGCTACAAAAGTCAGATAATACTGCACATTTTTCTTTCAAATTGCATGAACTATTCTTTCCTTCCCAACTTTTCTCACTGAGTAATAAGACATAAAATTTAAATTTCAGTTTACGTAACAGCAATACTCCAGAAAATGTTTAAATAATCTGTTGTAAATTAAATAATATAGTTTTTTAATTAAGAGAATTTAATTACAAATAATTTTTATAAATGGAAAATTTTTATTTGTAATGGAATAATTAAATTATAATTAAAGAAAGCAATTTAACATTTTTTTTGAAGTGGCACACATATACACATGACTCTGGTTCTAAACAGCAAACTTAAAAGAATGAATGTGGTAAATTATATGAATGATTCAAGTAAAATATAAAAATCCCTACTATTCACTCTTAAAATATTCATACAATTTAAGCAAAAGACAAAAAAATTATTTGAGGTAAACTAAATAGATGATTAATTACATGTTTATTAAAGGTAGCTAAAGCCATTCTATATAACCTTTTAGTTCAACTCAGCTCAATGAGCTTTTATTAAATACCTTACCATGTGTCAAGCATTATGTCAAAAAATGTATATATAGGAATTAAACATTAGGAGATTTCCAATTCCAGCTACAGTGAACTGGCTTATTCTGGACTATCTCCTAACTCAAAATGTTACACAAAATATACCAATTATCAATTTGAAGACATTGAAGAATGGCCAACAGAGCCAGGACTTGAGAGACTGTGATCCCTAACAAAAACGAAGCATATGAGGTAAGCTCCACATTTACTCTGGATTTTTCCTTGAAGGGTTTGTACCAATTTTTGTCATGGAGAACACTGTAAGCTAAAAGTAGCAGCCTTACTGAGCTGAAGAGACAGAGTTTGGTTTAGAGCCAAAGCCACTGGAGCTTGAAGGGGAATATCCTCAAAAGGCAAATTAAGCCCAAAAAACTATGTGGAATTTCCCTTCAGACACTGGTCATATCCAGAAACTCAGGAGAAAACAGTAGCTATGGTCCTCCCACCTAGGTAAGATTTATTGATTTATTAAGAACCAATCACACATAATTACCCCCACTTCCTGACAGCATTCAATTCAGACCAAAGCTCCAAGTCCTTGAACTCTCCCCTCCCCAACCAAATCACCTAGCACAAGCCCAAATCCTATAATAAGCCATTTCTAACACCCTATTGAGAAGCTCCATAATTCCCCATAGTATACATTTTCCATTCTTTTATTAGATTAATAAACCCCAACTTACTCAACTACAAATATGTTCTTGATGGTCTTTGCCTGGAGGGCATTGATTAAAAGCGAAGAAAAAGAAAGAACTACAGCTTCACATAAACATTTAAGATCAATCTCAGAGTTAGGGATAAGTGAAGGTAGCCAGACAGAAGTATATACTGTGTGATAACATTTAAATAAAGTTCCTGAACAGGGAAAACTAACTGATGGTGCAGACAAGTTACCTTTTGGGGACATGTCTGGGATGGAGCATGAGGGAACCTTCTGGGGCATAAGAAATGATCTGTATCTTGATGTGAGTGAAACATAAGTAAAAATCAAGCTGTATACTTGAGATTTGTGTACTCTATTAATATAGGTTACACTGGGGAAAAAAGGAGTTAAACTCACACATGCATGTATACACATTTACTGCTCTCATTAGAACCATAATAACTTTTCCTGGGCATCGTAAGAGATTTGTCACAAACATGAATGTCTCATCTTTGGGTAGCTTTAGAAATTTGCTATTGCAAATAGAACCAACAAATTCATAGACTAGTGATGTCCTCCATATCTAGATAACAGTTTAATGTAAAATATTTATTAAAATATTCATACAAATCTAAATTCCACTGTAAACAATCATAGGTAAATAATACATTTCCAAAAATTTCTAAATACTGTACTACATAAAATTATTAATTTACATGACATTTATATTGTTAATTATTTTCTAAGAAATGCAGGGCATCATTAAATAATTCTTTTGTATATTATTGAAATATCAAAATACTATGACTTTTTTACACTAAAATTATTATTATTTCTTGTTTCTTATTAAACTAAAATGTATACCAAATTTTAGTAAATATAGTGTCAAAGCACTAAAATGAATACTAAATGATACATTTGTATATAGTTTAGTAGTTATTAAATGTTAAATATAGTTTTAAATAATCACAAATGAACATGGAATTCTTTTTAATAAAATAGGACACACTAAGTATTCAATAAATATGTGGAAATGAACAACAAACAGTAAAGCTTACCACTTCTTCATCTGAAAGTTCACGCCCTTGAATGCTGCTATTTTCTCTTACAGCTTGCTGGTGTTTTTTTCCTTTAATGTGGCTAAAAAGATACACCTCTGAGGAGATCTAAAAGCATAAAATCAAAACAACTGTAATCAACATATAATTATATCCAATTATAAGAATTACATATTCAAGCCATTATATTATATGTATGTTGATATCATGCCTTTACATACTAGGCTAAAAATATTTTATTTAAAACACAATTTGGAGAATCCTCTGGAAGATACATGATCCAGAAAAAATATACCATTGTAACCAACTTTAACAGTGTATCATTTCTTCTAAGTATCGAGTTCAAATTTCAGGACTGAAAATGTTCTTTTCTTTTTTGGTCCCAGTACCCAGAAATATTGCTTGGGCTATCAATTAAGCAGGTATATATCCATTTTAACAGGAATTGCATACTTTGGCACTTTGCACTGGCACTCTTAAATGCTGATGCTATTTTTATACTACTTACTTAGCATTGAAAATCATGAGAGAAATCCATGGTACTCACCAGATGCCTTCATATGAATTTTAAAAGACTGGGAGAATATATTTCCATAGTTTAACAAACTTAAGTAATAAATTATATCATCACAATATTAATATGGCAACCTACCAGGACATTGCAAAGGGAACACTGCTTCTTTCTTTCATAAGGGGTCAGTTTGGGGGCATAATCAGTATTCGCATGCCGCCCACTGCTTAACTCAGCAGCTTTTTCTTTTCTCTGTTCAATCTGTTCCATGTGCCTTCGAATGCTTTCATCATGCTGTGAATGAAGTCAAAGTGTGAGAATATAAAAATGATATAAATTATACCGAGAACTTAAAAAATAGTATTTCCATTAAAGTTTCTACAATAATAGAAGAGATATCTTCATTCAATGTTGACGTGAACACTAAGAATAAGAATTTACATAGACCCCTTTAATATCTCCTACATGTACAATAACGTCTCTTAGAGTGTGCTTCTTGGAACAACACCACACAATATTATAAGTGCTTTGTGGCAAAGGTTCTATCAGCAAATAAATTTGGAAAATGCCAAATTAAAGCAAATAAAATATTGAACTATACGAATCCTCTAGTATGTCTCTGTGCACTATGACTCAATAAACCTAGCTCATACTAAAAAACATTTTACACACTTAATTGACAACAACACACTTTTGAGAAGTCCTTCTGGGAACACACTTTAGGAAATGCTGACCCATATGTAAAGACCACGCTTATCCTCATAGCAGACAAACCCCATCATGATGCAGACTTCTACCACACCAACTCCCCACCACCATTTCTGGTCGTTCCACACCTCCAGTGACTCCCCCCCCACCAAAAAAAAAAACAACCAAGCTGAAAACACAATTACAGACTTCTGACTTAATGCTCACTTTTTCATATGACTGGAAATGTCATCCCACCCACCTACCTATTCTTCTACCTATTCAGGATTCAGCTCAGGAGTTATTCTCTAAATTTTTTCCCCAACTTCTGAAACCCTTCATATTAGACCAAGTATCCTCATCTGTGCTTCCATAGCACTCTACGCAAGCACATGCATCCATATGGAAATTATCTGTTTAGCAACTGATTCTTACACTACATTAAGAGTTTCTTGAAATTTAGAGTCATGCCTTACTCATCTCTTTAACCCCCTGCCTACTACAAGGCTCAATAAATTTTTGCTGCATTAAATGTCAGTGAATGATAAAGTCCTGTGACTACACAACTGATAAAATATGGCCCTCTACCTTATGGATGGTACTATCTCTGTGAGGAGACAATGTATAAGTAATCATTACACTGTGTCAAATATACTGCCAGAAACGGTATTACTAATGGAAAATATTTTCTAAAAAATAGTAGTTTATCATAATTTCCCAAGTTATAATCGCACAATTCATAAGTACTGAAATCAGGTGAAACTAATTATCCTAATCACTTTTTGTTTGTAAATAAATAAAAATATAACTATCAGAAACCAAAGAGTAATGCCTTCAAGTCACTCACAGATTGGTTAGTAAAAACAAGAAATACTAAAATTCCTTTAGTTATTCTCATCATTTTAATGTATTAAAATAATTTAGTTTTCAGACTGTTGGGTTATAAGTGATCATAACCAAATCACAGAAGTCTTATTATCCAAGTATTAAGAATATAAACTAAAATTTTTATACAGTTCCTGAAATTAAAAAATTTAATCGCATGTGTCATTGAAATCTCTAGATTTTCAAACTGAAATATATAATATCCTTACCTTGAGCTGAATTTTTTTTTGTAGCTCTTCCATTGCTTCTTGTTGAGCAGCTGTGAGTGCAGCCAATCGCTCCTCCCTATCTCTGTAAGGAGAGAGTAAAAATAATAAACTCAACTGCTTGGAGTAACAAACTTCACGAGGTTAAAAAATATGATTAGGATACATATGCTTATATATTCTACAGGGTTATTATCTTTTAAATTATTCTTTTCTAAGTGCCTAAGTGCTCAATAAATGTTTAAGAAGCAATACAAGTTTTTAGTTATAAAAATAGGCTTCTGGGGGCACCTGGGTGGCTCAGTTGGCTAAGCATCCGACTCAGCTCAGGTCATAATCTTACGGCTCACTAGTTCCAGCCCACACTGAGCTCTCTGCCTTCAGCATAGAGCCTGCTTCAAATCCTCTGTCTCCCTTTCTCTCTGCCCCTCCCCTGCCAGCGCTCTCTCCCTCTCAAATTTAAATAAACATTAAAAAGAAATTTAAAAATAATAGATTTCTGGACCCAGACCCAGGTATGGGTTTAAATACCAACTACCTCTGAAACTCTCATTTAAACATGGCATGTTGAGGGAACCTGGCTTGCGTGCAGCTGCGGTGAGTGATAAACCTGCAAGCTGTGGCGAGCTGCCGCAAGTCCAAGGGAAAGGAAAGAGAAGATGAGATTGCTCACAGAACCGTCCCTGGAGAAGAGAAAAACCTCCGCTGAGAAAGAGAGTGTTTTTTAGCTCTGGCTGCAGTGCTGACTTTGAACTAGGTGTCCCCTGTCCCAGAAGGCGCCAGAAAAAACTGCACTGCAGCACTCTAGACACCATCCCTGGCATCACGGATTCAGTGGACCTGAAGTAGCTACGTTCCCAAACACACTTGGATTGTATCGCTGCTTGACCCTGGAGAATCTGAGGCTGTGACACTTCCCCAACCCACCACTCGACCCCCCCGCAGCAGGGAAGCAGGACCTGCAGGACTCTTTAGGGCGGTATAAACAAAGCCCACAGACTGGGACCTGGAAACGAAGCAGGGCGTGGGGCATATAACTCAGCCCACCTTGGCTACGTCCACAGCACAGGGAGATTGGACTCAAAGAAGTGATTTGCAACTCTTGGTTGAGAAGGGACTGGGGCGACGCCATTCTTCTCTCCACAACCACCAAGGTGGGGCCTCAGGGAGCAGCCAGCAGAAACAGTGGAGGCCAGACCTGCCTGTACCAAACCACGCCCATCCCCTCCAGAGAGCTGTTTTGCTGTTATTGTTTTAAAATTTTTTAATGTTTATTTATCCTTGAGAGAGTGAGAGAGACAGAGGGTGAGCAGGGAAGGAGCAGAGTAAGAGAGGGACACAGAATCGGAAGCAGGCTACAGGCTCTGAGCTGTCAGCACAGAGCCCGAAGTGGAGCTCAAACCCACGAACCCTGTGATCATGACCTGAGCCAAAATCGGACGCTTAACCAACTGAGCCACACAGGTGCCCCTGTTGTTGTTTTTACCTGAGCCTGGGTTCGCGTGTTTATTGGTTTTGTCTGTGCTTTTGTGTACCTTTGTTCTCTCTGTGGTTGTTTTCTTTTTTGAGGGCTGCCTCAAGAAACAAGCCAAACTACACATGGTAGAGAGTCCCAAATACCAGAAAGAGTAGAGAAACAAAATAACCAAATGCTCAGCAAGAGAAACCAAGAGACACCATTCAAAGAACACTTCCTGAACACTCAGGCCCTGAACAGTCAAAGAGCCCTCTTTAATACAGCAGAACTCGCAGGGGCAGAGTGTACAACAAGCTTTTAAAATTAACAAGAGATAGAAAGCTAACCAAAATGACGAAAAGGAAGAACTCTCCTCCAAAGTAATTCCAGGAAGAAATGACAGCTAAAGAACTGCTCAAAAAGGATATAAGCAACATAACTGAACAAGATTTTAGAATAATAATCATAAAATTAATTTCTGGGTTTGAAAAAAGCATGGAGGACATCAGAGAACTATAGCTACAAAGACTATGGAGCTTAAAAATAGTTATGATGAATTAAAAATGCGAGAAATTAGATACATAATAAACTGGAGGAGTCCAATGCACAGACTGAAGAGGTAGAAAGGAGAATAAGTGATTTAGAAGACACAATTATAGAAAAAGAAGAAACTGAGAAAAAGAGAGATAAACTGATTCAGCAACATGAAAGAAGAGTTTGAGACCTCAGCCATACAATCAAACGGAACAATACCCGTTTCATAGTAATTCCAGAAGAGGAAGAGGGAGGGAAAGGTGCTGAAGGAGTCCTCGAACAAATTACAGCAGAGAATTTCCCCAACCTGGGGAGGGAAGTAGATGCTGAAATTCTAGAGGCACAGAGAACTCCCCTCAGACATAACTTGAATCGATCTTCTGCATGACATAGTGAAGCTGGCAAAGTATAAGGACAAAGAATTCTGAAAGCAGCTACAGAGGAAAGGGCCCTAACATACAAAGGGAAACCTATCAGAGTGGTGACAGACCTATCTACTGAAACTTGGCAGGCCAGAAAGGAATGGCAGGAGATCTTCAACGTGATGAACAGAAAAAATATGCAGCCAAGAATCCTCTATCCAGCAAGCGTGTCATTCAGAATAGAAGGAGAGATAAAAGTCTTTCCAAATAAATAAAAATTGAAAGAATTTGTCACCACTAAACCAGCCCTACAAGAAATCCTGAGGGGGACTCTCTGAGGGAAATGATGCAAGGAACACAAGACGCTAGAGACACCACTACAAGCATGAATCCCACAAAGAACACAATGACTCTAAACCCGTATATTTCAATAATAACACTGAATGCAAATAGGCTGAATGCTCCAATCAAAAACATAGGGTAGCAGAATGGAAAAAAAAAAACAAACAAACCATCTATTTGCTGTCTACAAGAAACGCATTTTAGACGGGAATATACCTTCAGATTAAAATTAAGGGGATGGAGAATTATATATCATGGAAGTCAAAAGAAAGCTGGAGTAGCTATACTTATATCAGACAAACTGGACTTTAAAGACAATAACAAGGGATGAAGAAGGACATTATAGAATAATTACAGGGTCTATCCATCAGGAAGAACAATTATAAATGTCTCCACACCAAATATGGAAACACCTAAATATTTAAAACAATAAATCACAAACAAACAAGCTTATAGATAGGAATGTGCTAATACCAGGGGACTTTAATACTCCGCTTACAGCAATGGATAGATCAACTAGACAGAAAATCACTAAAGAAACAATGGACTTGAATGACACATTGGACCAGATGGATCTGACAGATATATTTAGAAGTCTACATCCTGAGGGCATGAAATTCACTTTCTTCTCAAGTGCGCATGGCACATTCTCCAAGATAGATCACACACTGGGACATAAAGCAGCCCTCAATAAATATAAAAGAATTGAGATCATACCATGCACACTTTCAGACCACAATGCTATGAAACTTGAGATCAATCACAGGAAGAAGTCTGGAAAACCTCCAAACACATGGAGGTTAAAGAACACCCTAATAAAGAACGAATGGGCTAATCAGGCAATTAGAGACAAAATTAAAAAATAAATGGAAACAAATGAAAACGAAAATGCAACAATCCAAAATCTGTGGGATGCGGCAAAGGCAGTCCTAAGAGGAAAGTACATTGCAGTCCAGGCCTATTTCAAGAAATTAGAAAAAGCGCAAGTGCAAAATCTAACAGCTCACCTAAAGGAACTAGAGGGAGAGCAACAAGAGCACCCCAAACCCAGCAGAAGAAGAGAAACAGTAAAAAATCAGGGCAGAAATAAACAACATAAAAACCAAAGAAACAGTTGAAGAGATCAATGAAACCAAGAGTGGGGTTTTTGAAAAAATAAAATTGACAAAGCTCTAGCCAGGCTTCTCAAAAAGAAAAGACAGAACACTCAAATAGACAAAATCATGAATGAAACTGGACTTATTACAACCAATCCCTCAGAAATACAAGCAATTATCAGGGAATACTATGAAAATTATATGCCAACAAACTGGACAACTTAGAAGAAATGGACAAATTCCTAAACACACTCTCACTACCAAAATTCACACGGGAAGAGATAGAAAATCTGAACAGATCCAAAACTAGTAAAGAAATCAAATCAGTTATCAAAAATCTCCCAACAAATAAGAGCCCTGGATCTGATGGCTTCCCTTGGGAATTCTACCAGACATTTAAAACAGAATTAATACGCATTCTTCTCAAGCTATTCCAAAAGATAGAAATCAAAGGAAAACTTCCAGACGCATTTAATGAAGCCAGCATCACTTTGATTCCCAAGCCACACAGAGACTAGCAAAAAAGGAGAACTACAGGCCAATATCCTTGATGAATACAGATGCAAAAATCCTCAACAAGATCCTTGCAAATCGAATTCAACAGCACATAAAAAGAATTATCCACCAAGATCAAGTGGGATTCATTCCTGGGTTACAGGGCTGGTTCAATATTTGCAAATCAATCAATGTGACACATCGCATCAACAAAAGAAAAGATAAAAAACAGATGATCCTGTCAACAGATGCAGAAAAAGCATTTGACAAAATACAGCATCCCTTCTTAATAAAGACCCTCGAGAAAGTCGGGATAGAAAGAACTTATTTAAACATCATAAAAGGCATCTATGAGAAGCCCTAAGCTAACATCATGCTCAATGGGGAAAAACTAAGAGCCTAAAATCAGGAACACGAAAGGGATGTCCACTCTCTTCACTGTTGTTTAACAGAGTGCTGGAAGTCCTAGCATCAGCCATCAGACAACAAAAGGAAATCAAAGGCATCAGAACTGGCAAAGAAGAAGTCAAACTCTCAGTTTTCACAGACTACTTGATACCCTACATAGAAAACCTGGCAGACTTGACCAAAAGCCGAATAGAGCTGATCCATGAATACAGCAAAGTTGCAGGATACAAAATCAATGTAGAGAAATCGGTTACATTTTTATACACCAACAGTGAAGCAACAGAAAGAGAAGTCAAGAAAATGATCCCATTCACAACTGCACAAAAAAACATAAAATACCTAGGAATAAACCTAACCCTAGATAGAAGAGATCTGTATGATGAAAACTATAGAAAACTTATGAAGGAAATTGAAGAAGACACAAAGAAATGGAAATACATTCCATGCTCATGGACTGGAAGAATAAATATAGTTAAAATGTCATTACTACCCAAAGCAATCTACACATTCAATGCAATCTCAACCAAAACTGCACCAGCAATCGTCTCAAAACTAGAACAAACTATCCTAAAATTTGTACGGAACCACAAAAGACCCTGAATAGCCAAAGTAGTACTGGAGAAGAATCCTAAAACGGGAGGCATCACCATGTCGGACTTTAGCCTCTACTACAAAGCTGTCATCATCAAGACAGTATGGTATTGGCAAAAAAACAGACACAAGACCAATGGAATAGAACAGAAACCTCAGATCTGGACCCAAAAGTGTACAGCCAACTAATCTTTGACAATGCAGGAAAGAGTATCCATAGGAAAAAAGACAGCCTCTTTAACAGATGGTGCTGGGAGAACTGGACAGCAACCTGCAGAGGAATGAAACTAGATCATTTTCTTACACCATACACAAAAAATAAACTCAAAATGGATAAAGGACCTGAATGGGAAACAGGAAACCATCAAACCCCTAGAGGAGAAAGCCGGAAACAACCTCCTTGACCTCCACCGCAGCAATTTCTTACTTGACACATCCCCAAAAGCAAGGGAATCAAGAGCAAAAAGGAACTATTGGGACCTCATCAAGATTAAAAGCTTCTGCATGGAAAATGAAACAATCCATAAAACTAATAGGCAACCGATGGAATGAGAAGATAGTTGCCAATGACATATCAGATAAACGGCTAGTATCCAAAATCTATAAGGAACTCACCAAACTCCACACCCGAAAAACAATCCAGTGAAGAAATGGGCAGAAGATATGAACAGACACTTCTCCAAAGAGGACATCCAGATGGCCAACAGACACATGAAACAATGCTCAGCATCCCTCCTCATCAGGGAAATACAAATCAAAACCACAGAGAGATACCACCTCACGCCGGTCAGAGTGGCTAAAATGAGCAAATCAGAGGACTCTAGATTTTGGCGAGGATGTGGAGAAATGGGCACCCTCCTACACTGTTGGTGGGAATGTAAACTGGTGCAGCCCCTCTGGAAAACAGTGTGGAGGTTCCTCAAAAAATTAACAACAGAACTCCCCTATGACCCAGCAAGAGCACTGCTAGGAATTTATCCAAGGGATACAGAAGTGCTGATGCCTAGGGGCACATGTACCCCAATGTTCACAGCAGCACTCTCAACAATAGCCAAAACACGGAAAGAGCCTAAGTGTCCATCAAAGGACGAATGGATCAAGAAAATGTGGTTTATCTATACAATGGAATACTACATGGCAATGAGAAAGAATGAAATCTGGCCATGTGTAGCAACGTGGATGGAACTTGAGGGTGTTAAGCTGAGCGAAATAAGTCAGGCAGAGAAGGACAGATACCATATGTTTCAACGTATAGGAGGATTAGGAGGAACTTAATGGAGGACAATGGGGGAGAAGAAGGGGAATAATAGTGGGAGAGAGGGAGAGAGGCAAACCATGAGAGACTCTTGAATGCTGAGAACACACTGAGGGCAGATTGGGTGGGGGGGAGGGGAGGGGGGTGATGGGTATGGAGGAGGGCACTTGTGGGGATGAGCAATGGGTGTTATATGGAAACCAACTTGACAATAAACTATTTAAAAAAATAAACATGGCATGTTGAGAGGGAGGAGTTAAAGTGGCAACACGCAGGGAGACCATAAGCTTGTCTTGTGGTTTTGATTTGTATTTCCCTGATGAGGAGGGGTGCTGAGCATCGTTTCAAGTGTCTGTTGGCTTGTCTTGTTCCTCAAACAGAGCTAGACAGAAACTCACAATGATTTGATAAAAATAATTCTGCACACCCAAGAAATCTACCAGAGGTCTAAGAAAACAAAAACTGCATGTCTACAATTGGAAAAGTGACTACCTTTTAGAAGGCAGGAGGTGCAGAGAGTTGTATTGGGAAAGACATAGCTATGGGTACAGCAGCGGGGAGGGAGCCTGCTTATGGAGGCTACTACAAAGTATTATAAACAATGGGGTACAAAATCTGAAGTTTTAGAAGTCTGCTACGCTGGAGGATGTGCCTGGCTTAAAGGTGCTCAAGAAGCAAAGCAGGGAGGAATCCCAGGAGCGACAGCACGGTCTGAAGACCCTCTGGGTCACAAAAATGACTGGTGGAGCCAAGATGCTATACTACTTCCAGGCACAGGAGCAGAAGAAGGGCTGAGGGCAGCAAGCAGAGTTATTGGTGTTCTGCTATGTTTTGACATAAACTCTGAACTGCCAACTGCTTTCCTCCCACAGGCCAGCAAAAGCATTGCAAACCCTCCCCCAGAGGTAAAGCACTGGTCCATACCTTGAGAGTCCCTAAAATTTGGTGTTTGTAAAAAAATTTTTTAATGTTTTATTTATTTCTGAGAGAGAGAGAGGGAGAGCGCACGCAAGCGAGCAGGGGAGGGTCAGAGAGAGAAGGAGACACAGAATCTGAAACAGGCTCCAGGTTCTAAGCTAGGTGTCAGCACAGAGCCCAACGCGGGGCTCGAATTCAGGAACTGCGAGATCATGACCTGAGCTAAAGTCGGACATTTAACCAACTGAGCCACCTAGGTGCCCCTGGAGTTTTGAAACTCAGTCATGGGCTTCAGATAAAGATGCTCGGACACAGGCAGGGTGAATGCAGGGTTCTGATGGAAATAGGGGTGACAAGAAGGGTGACTGATTGCTCTTCTGTGAGAGTTCCCTGAAGAGTAGGGGGCGTGATCTTTCAGCTCTGGGGCTAGAGAGGGGAGCACAGCCATATTCAACTCACCCATCAGCATGGCAAGCCCTCAGGGAGGAAAACAACACCAGCTAGTGGAAGCCAGAGCCACTTACATGAAAACACATTTCCACTGAAACAAGTCAGCCTGAGATTTAGCCCAGCAGGCCACTTCCCCAGAAAAACATCACCAACAACTCTCTCGCATCAAGTCAATGGATCAAAGAGTACTACAAAGCTTCCAATCTAGGGGAACAAGGGTCTAGCTTACTGTTTACTTTTACTACCCTATGATCCACCAATGGCACTATTAGGTATTTACCCCAAAGGATACAAAAATACAGATTCAAAGGGGGTACATGCACCCCAAAGTTTATAGCAGTATTATCAACGATAGCCATATTATGGAGAGCCTAAATGTCTATCAACTGATGAATGGGTAAAGTAGATGTGGGGTGTGTGTGTGTGTGTGTGTGTGTGTGTATTTAGCCACAATGGAGAGTTACTTAGCCAGCAAAAAGAATGAAATCTTGCCATTTGCAATGACATGGATGGAGGTGGAAGGTATCATGCTAAGTGATATAAGTCAAACAGAGAAAGACAAATACCATATGATGTCACTCATATGTGGAATTTAAGCAACAAAACAGGTGAACATAGGGGAAGGGTGAGAGGAAGGAGGAGAGGGAAACAAACCACAAGAGGCTCTCAACAACAGAGAACTGAGGGCTGCTGGAGGGAGGTGGGTGGGAGATGTGATAGATGGGTGATGGGTATTAAGGAGGGCACTTGTGATGTGTACTGGGTGTTGCATATAAATGATGAATTACTGAATTCTACTCCTGAACCCAATATTGAACTGTATGTTAACTAAAGCTTAAAATAAAAAAAGGTAAGCATGGCATGTTGAAAACATAGTTATTTCTGCTCCCTTCCAAAAAGCCACAAGAAATGAATAGAATAGGCATAAACTCACAAAGACAAAAAAAAAAAAATAGCAGAAGAAACAATCATAAGTTACGAGATATAATATGACCAACTTTGAAAAAAGCAGTCAATTGGGAGTGCCTGGGTGGCTCAATCAGTTAAGCATCAGACTTCAGCTGAGGTCATGATCTCATAGTTCATGAGTTTGAGCCCCTCATCAGGCCCCATGCTGACAGTGTGGAGCCTACTTGGGATTCTCTCTCTCTGACCCTTCCCTGCTTATGCTTTCTCTCTCTCTCTCTCTCTCTCTCTCTCTCTCTCAAAATAAATAAAATTAGAAAAAAGCAGTCAATTGAAACTGTCTCTGAATGAGGCCATATGCTGTATTTAGTAGACAAAGACTACAAAACAGCTGTTATAAATATGTTCAAAGAATTAAAAGAAAGTATGCCAAACTAAAGAAAAATATTATGGCACTGATTCAATAGGAAATCTCAACAGAAAACTAGAGAGTTTTCAAAAAAATTTCCAATAAAAAAACCCAAGAATCCTTAAACAAATGGTTGATTCTAGAAAGGGAGGAAGGGAAGTAAACACAAGATGAGTCTGGAGAATCTTGTGGTGCCAGAAGAGCAAGAAACTTGTCAAAAAACAAAATGATAAAGTATGTCAAAAGGATACAGGGGCCATATGCAAGAGCTCCCAATGTCCAAAGCTGGAACATAACAATATAAATAATATTGGTTTACACCACAATGTATAAAATAAATGTATATAAGTCCACATGGACATTAAAAAACCCTATTTAGTAAATAAATAGGAGAGAACAAATGTCCTGTACAGAAGAATTATAAATAATTTATGTGGAAATTCTTCCCTCAAGGAGGTAGAGAATAATTCCTCACCTTTTCAACGTGGCCTATGCTTAGAGACTTGCTTCCACAGAGGATAGCATAGAGAAATTTTTAAAGTAACAATGGAGAAGCCTGACAAACACTAGCTTAGCCAAGTGATCAAGGTTAATAAAATCAGTGATAAGTCAAATTGATAGCATGAACTTCTAACATGTTATGAATGGTAATTCATAGTCACCTCTGTGCTCTTGCTCCCCAAAAGCTTTAACATCAATTTAACCATAAGAAGAGCATCAGACAAGTGCTACCTGAGGAACATTCTACAATATACCTAACCACTACTCAAAACTTTCAAGGTCATCAAAACCAAGGAAAGTTTAAGAAACTGTGACAGCTTAGAGATGTCTGAAAAGAAATGACAAATATATGAACAAATAATGGCCAAACACTTCCCAAACTTGATATGCAGAGAACAGAATAATCATGAAGAAAATAAACTTAAATAAATCAGAATGAAACTGGTTACAGGCAAGCAGAAAATTCTGAGAGCAAGAAGAAACAACTTCCCATATACAGAGGAAAACCCAATATGATTAATGGCTAACTTTTCATCAGAAAAAAACAGAAGTCAAACGATTCAAAGTACTGAAATCAGAAAAGAAAAAACCCAAGAACTCTAAATCTGGCAAAAATATCATTCAGAATGAAGGAAAATGGCAATGATACTTCAATAACAAAAATTTTTTAAAGCAAAAACAAAATGAAGGCAAAATATTCCTAGATAAGAAAATACCAAGATAATTCAATGACAGCAAAACTCCTTTACTAGAAAATACTGAAAGAAGTCCATCTAGCTAACATGAAGTTATGCCAAAAAGTAACCTGAATTCATAAAAAAAAAATATTGAAGCATGCCAGAAATGGTAAATATGCTAATAGTATAAAGGTATATATAAATATATATTATCTTTTATTCTTCTAATTTATCTGAATAATGTGGCACTACATTAAGAGATAATCCTATCACTGTATTGTTGAGTTTACTACATATACAGATATATGATATGTGACAATAATAACACTAGAGGAAAAGGATAGACCCATAAAGGAACAAAGCTCCTCTAGCTTTTACCAAAATTTAGTTTTAATCAGAAATAGATTTTCATAAGTTAAGATGAATATTGTAGTAAAAAGAGAAACCACTAAAGCAAACAACTAAAATAATAGCTTAAAAATCAGGAAAAAAAATTAAATGATGCACTAAAAAGTATTAAGAAGAAAAAGCAGTAGTGAAAGAGAATGAAGAAACTTGATATGTATAGAAAACAAGTATCAAAATAGAAAACATAAATTCAATCATATCAATAATTATATTCAATGAGAACGGACTAGACACTTTAATAAAAAGGCAGAAACTAGCAGACTAGATGAAAACATAACTTCAACTGTATTTATTTATTTATTTATTTATTTATTTATTTATTATTTTTTTTTTTTACAAATAGTTTATTGTCAACTTAGTTTCTACATAACACTCAGTGCTCATCCCCAAAGTGCCCTCCTTCATGCCCATCCCCCCCTCCCCCCCACATCCATCAGTCCTCAGTTTTTGTCAGCATTCAAGAGTCTCTCATGGTTTGCCTCTCTCCCTTTCCCCCACCATTTCCGCCCTTCTTCTCCCCCTTGGTCCTCCGTCAAGTTCCTCCTAATCCTCCTATATGTGCAAACATATGGTATTTGTCCTTCTCTGCCTGACTTATTTCGCTCAGCATAACACCCTCAAGGTCCATCCATGTTGCTACACATGGCCAGATTTCATTGTTTCTCATTGCCATGTAGTATTCCATGGTATAGATAAACCACATCTTCTTGATCCATTCATCTGTTGATGGACACTTAGGCTCTTTCCATGTTTTAGCTATTGTGGAGAGTGCTGCTATGAACATTGGGGTACATGTGCTCCTATGCCTCAGCATTTCTGTATCCCTTGGGTAAATTCCTAGCAGTGCTATTGCTGGGTCATAAGGGAGTTCTATTGTTAGTTTCCTGAGGAACCTCCACACTGTTTTCCAGAGGGGCTGTACCAGTTTACATTCCCACCAACAGTGTAGGAGGGTGCCCGTTTCTCCACATCCTCGCCAGCATCTAGAGTTCTCTGATTTGCTCATTTTAGCCACTCTGACTGGCGTGAGGTGGTATCTCAGTGTGGTTTTGATTTGTATTTCCCTGATGAGGAGGGATGCTGAGCATCGTTTCATGTGTCTGTTGGCCATCTGGATGTCCTCTTTGGAGAAGTGTCTGTTCATGTCTTCTGCCCATTTCTTCACTGGGTTGTTTGTTTTTCGGGCGTGGAGTTTGGTGAGTTCCTTATAGATTCTGGATATTAACCCTTTATCTGATATGTCATTTGCAACTATCTTTTCCCATTCCGTTGGTTGCCTATTAATTTTCTGGGTTGTTTCCTTGGCTGTGCAGAAGCTTTTAATCTTGATGAGGTCCCAACAGTTTATTTTTGCTCTCGATTCCCTTGCTTTTGGGGATGTGTCAAGTAAGAAGTTGCTGCGGTGGAGGTCAAGGAGGTTGTTTCCTGCTTTCTCCTCTAGGGTGTTGATAGTTTCCTGTCTCACGTTCAGGTCCTTTATCCATTTTGAGTTGATTTTTGTGCATGGTGTGAGAAAATGATCTAGTTTCATTCTTCTGCATGTTGCTGTCCAGTTCTCCCAACACCATCTGTTAAAAAGGCTGTCTTTTTTCCATTGGATATTCTTTCCTGCTTTGTCAAAGATCAGTTGGCTGTATACTTTTGGGTCCACTTCTGAGTTCTCAATTCTGTTCCATTGGTCTATGGGTCTGTTTTTGTGCCAATACCATACTGTCTTGAGGATGACAGCTTTGTAGTAGAGGCTGAAGTCTGGGATGGTGATACCTCCCGTTTTGGTTTTATTTTTCAGTATTACTTTCGCTATTCGGGGTCTTTTGTGGTTCCATACAAATTTTTGGATAGTTTGTTCTAGTTTTGAGAAGTATGCTGGTGCAATTTTGATTGGAATTGCATTGAATGTGTAGAGTGCTTTAGGTAGTAATGACATCTTAACTATATTTATTCTTCCAGTCCATGAGCATGGAATGTTTTTCCATTTCTTTGGGTCTTCTTCAATTTCCTTCATAAGTTTTCTATAGTTTTCATCATACAGATCTCTTGTATCCTTGGTTAGGTTTATTCCGAGGTATTTTATGGTTTTTTGTGCAATTGTGAAGGGGATCAGTTTCTTGATTTCTCTTTCTGTTGCTTCATCATTGGTGTATAAAAATGCAACCGATTTCTGTACGTTGATTTTGTACCCACTTCAACTTTATTTAGACTTATAAGAGACAGAGGTTAGATAAAAATGACACAAAAGGATGAATGCAGACGGACAGAAAAAGAAATATCATGTAAACTATAGCCATGGTTATATGTAAAACAGAAAAAAAGTTGACTTTACAGCAAGAAATATTTTTTTTAAAGGTGAAAGAAGAACATTTCATAATGATGAAAGGGTCAATACCCACGGAAACTTCCATGCCCCTAACACTGAGACACCAAAATACATAAAGCAGATATTGTCAATACTGAGAATATAAGCAGACAATTCAACAATATTTAACACTTTCAATAACAGTCTATCAGAAATCAGTAAGATTACAGAAGTCTAGACCAAACTATCAACTGACTTAACTGACATTTATTTATTTTTTTTTTTAATTTTTTTTTTAATGTTCTTTTTTATTTATTTCTAGGAGAGAGAGAGAGAGAGGGAGACAGCATGAGCAGGGGAGGGTCAGAGAGAGAGGGAGTCACAGACTGAAACAGGCTCCAGGCTCTGAGCTGGCAGTCAGCACAGAGCCCGACACGGGGCTCGAACCCACGAACCGCAAGATCATGACCTAAGCGAAAGTCGGACGCCTAACCAACTAAGCCACCCAGGTGCCCCTTAACTGACATTTAAAGAACACTCCATCCTGGGTGCCTGAATGGTTCAGTTGGTTAAGTGTCAGACTTTTGATTTTAGTTCAGGTTATGATTTCCCAGGTTCGTGGGACCGAGCCCTACACACTGGGTTCTGCATTGACAGCACAGAGCCTCTTTGGGATTCTTGCTCTTTGCCCCTCCCCGGCTCTCTCTCAAAATAAATAAAACATTTAAAGAAAAACCCACTCCATCCAACAACAGCAGAATACAAATACTTTATAACAGCATGAAGGACTGTCTCTAGAATAGTCTACTCTCAAGGTCATAAAATAAGTCTCAATGAATTTAAAGGGACTAAAACAAAGAATATTCTTCAACTACAAAAGGTTTAATAATGAAACAACAGAAAACTGGAGATATATCCGCAAATATCTGGAAACTAAACAAATCATTCTAAATAATTCACGTATCAAAGAACCTAGAAAATATTAGAAAATGTCTTTAATTAAATGAAAGTGAAAATACAACATTATCAAAATTGTTGAGATGAAGTTAAAGAAGTGCTAAGAACAAACTTTATACCCTTAAATGCTTGAATTAGAAATGCAGAAATAGAGGCACTGGGTGGCTCAGTCGGCTAAGCACCTGACTCTGGCTCAGGTCATGAAATCATGGTTGTGAGTTTGAGCCCTGCATGGGGCACTCTGCTGTAATCAAGGAGCCTGCTTCAGATACTATGTTTCCCTCTTCCTTTGCCCCTCTCCCACTCATGCTTTCTCTCTCTAACCTAAACATTTAAAAAATTTTTTAAAAGGAAATGTAGAAATATATAAAATCTATCAACTACATTTTCAGCCTCATAAAAGTAGGAAAAGCAGAGCTAAATAAATCCAAAGCAAACAAAAGGAAAGAAATCATATATATCAAAGTAGAAATCAATGAAATAGAAAACAGAAACAATAAAACAAAAAGACTGTTCTTCAGAAAGATCAACAAAATATACAAAAATTAAGCTAGACTAATAAAAAAAAAAGAGAGAGGAGACACAAATCACCAAAATTAGTAATGAAAGACAGACATCTCTATAGATCATACTGAAATTACTTATAAGAAATAATGAACATTATAAATATATAAAAATAGAGAACTTAAATAGAAAGGTCAAATTCCTAGTAAGACACAAATTATGAAAGCTGACTGAATAAGAAACAAAAAAATCCCAATAGACCGTAAGATGTTAAATAGGTAACGGGCACTTGTTAGAAGGGCACTTGTTATGATGAGCACTGGGTGTTATATGTAAGTAATGAATCCCCAAATTCTACCCATGAACCAATTATTACACTATAAGTTAACTAACTAGAATTTAAATAAAAAATTAAAACATGAAAAAAATAGGTTGGTAATTTAAAATTTCCTCCAAAAGAAAAATCCAAGCCCAGATAGATTCATTGGCAAATTACACTTAGCAAAAATAATGCTGATCCTAACACAAAGAGTTCCTCTAGTACAGGAAAAACCACTTCCATCATACTCTATGAGACTAGTATTGCCATGACATTAAAACCAAAGACATCACAAGAAAGTTACACACCAATATCCTTCATGTACATATCCTTAACAAGAATTTAGCAACAAATAAAAATGAGTATACACCATGACCAAGTAGGAATTAACTCAGGCATGCAAGGCTGGTTTAATGTTGAAAATGAATTAATGTAATAAAATACAACATACAAAAAAACTTTGCACAGTCCTCCTAATGGATGTGGGAAAAAAAACCCATTTATTTAACAAAACTCAGTCTATTCATGCTATAAAGCACTCAACATACTAGAAACACAAGAGAATTTTTTCAATCTAATAATGGGGATCTAAGAAAAACATGCAACTAACATCACTGGTAATAGGGAAAGACTAAATGCTCCACTACTAAAATTAAGAACAGAGTAAGTATATACAATGTTGCAGCTCCATTAAAATTATACCACGGCATGTAGTCAGTGCAATAAGACAAGGAAAAATAAAAAGACATCCATACTAGAAAGCAAGAAGTATAACACTTGTAATTTCCAGATGTGAGCCTATATGTAAAACATCCTAAGGGCAACATCAACAAAAAGAAAACACTATCAAAACTGGTAAGAAAGTTGAGCAAGTGATAAAAAAACAAGACTGTAAAATCAAATATATATAAATTGATTGTATTTCTGTATACTAGCAACAAATACTACCAAAAATAAAGAAAATAATTCCAATCACAATGACTTCAAGAATAGTACTTAGAAATAAATTTAAGAAAAAAAAGTGCAAGACCTATAAACTAACAATATAACTAAAAACTATAAAACACTATTGAGATAAATTAAAGGAGATTTAGAGACATTATATTCATGGATCAGAATATACAATATCATGAAGATGGCAACTCTTCCCATAATGATCTATAGAGTCAATGCAATTCCTACAAAAATACGTGCAAGCTATTTTGTAGAAACTGGCAAACTTATTCTTTTTTTAAATTTTTTTTAATGTTTTATTTCTGAGAGAGAGAGAGAGAGAGACAGCGTGAATAGGGGAGGGTCAGAGAGAGAGGGAGACACAGAATCTGAAACAGGCTCCAGGCTCTGAGCTAGCTGTCAGCACAGAGCTCAACACAGGGCTCAAACCCACAAACTGTGAGATCATGACCTGAGCTGAAGTCGGACGCTTAACCGAGTCACCCAGGAGCCCCCTGGCAAACCTATTCTAAAACTTACATGGAAATACAATTTTGAAAGAGTAAAACCAAGTAAGAGTAAATAGCATGATTCCAAAACTTACTATGAAACCACAGTAATTAACAGTCTGGTACTGGCATAAGAACAGAAATATCCTTATGAATACAACAGCATAGATCCAGAAATAAACACTTATATGTATGACTAATTGATCTTGAACAGGTGGCAAGGCAAATAAATGGTGAAAGAATAGTCTTTTCAACAAATGATACTGTGATAGATATCCATATGTAAAGAAATTTAGATCTTTGTTTTATATCATACATCAAAGTTGTTTTATATCATACATCAAAGTTACCTTAAAAGGAAAAGAATACATGAACAAACAAACAAAATGCAGAATCAGACCTATAAATATAGAAAACTGATGGCTGGCAGCCAGAGGGAAAGGGTATGGGGAGTTGGGCAAAATGGGTAAAGGGGACAGGGAAATACAGGCTTCCAGTTATGGAATGAATAAGTCATGGTAATAAAAGGCACAGCATAAGGAATACAGTCAATGATACTGTAATAGTGATGTAACAGGACAAATGGTAGCTACATTTGTGACAAACACAGTACAATGTATCAACTTGTCAAATCACGAAGTTGTATACCTGAAACTAACGTAACACTGTGTATCAACTACACTAGAAATGAAACTCATTACATTAAATAAAGTCACCAAAAAAAATGGACTTATAGACCTAAATGTAAGTGTCAAACTGAAACATTTCTTGAAGAAACTATACGGAAAAAAATTTATGATTTTGAATCTGGCAAAATTTCTTAGATATGACACCAAAAGCTTTTTTTACTTTATTTATTTTATTTATTTATTTTTGAGACAGAGAAAGATAGCACAAGCAGGGGAGGGTCAGAGAGAGAGGGAGACACAGAATCCGAAGCAGGCTCCAGGCTCTGAGCTGTCAGCACAGAGCCCAAAGCAGGGCTTGAACCCATGAACTCTGAGATCATGACCTGAGCTGAAGTCAAACACTTAACCAACTGAGCCACCCATGTGCCCGTTACCAAAAGTTTTATATATAAAACAAGTTTGATAGATTGGATTTTATCAAAATTAAAGCTTTTGCACTTTAAATGGCTAATAAGCAAATGAACAAATTAGTCATCAGAGAAATGCAAATTAAAATCAAATGAAATTGCACTATATTCCGACTGGAAAGGCATTTAAAAAACTGATCCACCAAGTGTTGTCAAGGCACTGAAGAAACAAACTCCTTCACTCCTAGCGGTTATGTAAAATGGTGTAACTAACTTTGGAAAAACATTTTGCAGTGTCTTAAAAACTTAAATATAGGGGTGCCTGGGTGGCTCAGTTGGTTAAGTGTCTGACTTCAGCTCAAGTCACGATCTCGTGGTTTGTGGGTTTGAGCCCTGCGTCAGGCTCTGTGCTGACAGCCAGCTCAGAGCCTGGAGCCTGCTTCAGATTCTGTCTCCCTCTTTCTCTGACCCTCCTCTGCTCACAGTGTGTGTGTGTGTGTGTGTGTGTGTGTATCTCTCTCAGGAATAAATAAAACATTAAAAATAAAAGTTAAATATACATCAACCCTATAACCCAGCCATCCATCTCCTAGCTATTTACCCAAGAGAAATGAAAGCATGTGTTTGCAAAGACTCGTACACAAACGTCCATAAAAGCTTATTTATAATAACAAAAAAACTGGAATAAACCCAAATGTCTCTCAATAGAAAAATGGATAATTTGTGATAGATATGTATATATACTAAACAGCAATAAAAAAGCAAGCTATATGTACAAATAACAATAAGGAATCTCAAAATAATAATGCTGAGCAAAAAAAAGTAAAAGACAAAAGAGAAAGTAAATCAATGGCTGCCTGAAGATGAAGGTAGAAGGAAAGAGAGATGGACTATCAGACAGCACAAGAAAATTTGGGGGGATGATGGTTATGTTCATTACCTTGATTGTGCTGATGGTTTCACAGAGATTACATATGAAACAGTACACTTTAATAAAGGCCACCTTTTGTATGTCAATTATATCACAATAAAATTGTAAAAATAAATTCTTAAAAACTGTCCATTCCAATTTTAGGCAATATAGAGCATCATGAATATTCAAAATACTAGTGAAAATATAAACTGTACAACTATATTGCTAAACAATTTGGCAGTGTCTACTAATGCAGAACATTTGCAATAACCTAGATACCAGCAACTCCATTCTTAGACCTAAACCAATTAGGCTAAAGTGCAAGATGCTTGTATAGTGATTACTGTTACGGTTGAAGAAGGGGTGGTAATTTGGAAGATACATGGGAGGGGTCCTGTGGTGCTGTTAATGTTCTGTATTTTGACCAAGTTAGAGGATAGAGGGGCATGGAGACAATTCACCAAGCTGTAGATTTATTCATGTATGTATTATTGTGTTTATGTTATAGTTCATAAAAATGTCTATTAAAAAATAGATGGTTATCTCACCCTTCAAGTTAAAACCTTACTTATATGAACAAATTTCAATAATCATCACATCAGATTAAAGGAGATATTTTACATGAACGTTTCTATATAAGTAGGCAAAACATTTTATAAATTCAACTCCATGATTTTAAAAAATATACAACCTTGTTTTCAGGAATAGAATTTAATGATTCATCACTTACATATAACACCCAGTGCTCATCACAACAAGTGTACTTTTCAATACCCATCACCTATTTAGCCCATCCCCCACCCACATCCCTCCATCAACCCTCACTTTGTTCTTTGTAGTTAAGAGTCACTTATGGTTTGCTTCCCTCTGTTTTTCCTTTCCCTTCCCCTACGTTCATCTGTTTTGTTTCTTAAATTCCACATATGAGAGAAATCATATCATTTTGCTCTTCTTCTGACTGATTTCACTTAGCATTATACCCTCTAGGTCCATTCTTGTTGTATCCAATGGCAATATCTCATACTTCTTTATGGCTGAGTAGTATTCAGTCTGTGTGTGTGTGTGCGCGCGCGTGCATGCGCACGCGTGAACGTGCATGTACGCAAAAACACTCATATGAGTCACATCTTCATTATCTATTCATCTATCAATGGTCTACTGAGTTGATTCCATATATCTTCACTATTGTAAATAATACTGCCATAAACACAGGGGTGTACATATCTTTTCGAAGTGTATTCATTTTCTTTAGGTAAATAATCTGCAGAATTACTGGATCATATACTTTTTCTATTTTTAAATTTTTGGTAGAAACCTCCATATTGTTTTTCAGAGTGTATGCACCAATTCGCATTCCTGCCAACAGTGCCTTAGAGTTCCTTTTTCTCCACATCCTCACCAACACTTATTATTTCTTGTCTTTTTTATTTTAGCCATACTCACAGGTTTAAGGTACTATCTGTGGCTTTGATTTGCATTTCCCAGATGATTAGTAGGGTTGAGCATCTTTTCATATATCTGTTGGCTATCTACATATGTCTTCTTTGGAAAAATATCTATTCAGGTCCTCTGTGCATGTTTTAATTGCATTACTTGTTTTTTCTTGTGTTAACTTACATAAGTTCTTTATATATTTTGGATATATATTGGAAATATATATTGGAAATATTCTTTGCAATTATCTTCTCCCAATCCATAGGCTGTCTTGTCACTTTGTGGATGGTTGCCTTTGCTGTGTAAAATCTTTATATTTTGGTGTAGTTCCAAGAGTTTGATTTTGCATTTGTTTCCCTTGCCTGAAGACACAGATCTAGAAAAATGTTTCTATGGCTAATGTCAAAGAAATGTACTGCCTATATTTCTTCTAGAAGTTTTATGCCTTCAGGCCTCACATTCAGGTCTTTAATCCATTTTAAGTGTACTTTTCTATATGGTGTAAAAAGGTGGTACAATTTCATTATTTTCCACGGAGCTCTTCAGTTTTTCCAGAGCCATTTGTTGAAAAGACTTTTTTCCCCAATGTATATTCTTATATTCTTGCCTTCTTTGTCATAGATTGCTTAACCATATAAACATGGGTTTATTTCTGGGATCTCTATTCTGCTCCATTGTTCTATGTGTCTATTTTGTGCCAGTACTATACTATTTTGATTACTACAGCTTTGTAGTACATCCTGAAATCTGGGACTGTGAAACCTCCAGATTTTTTGTTCTTTCTCAAGATTGCTATGGCAGCTCTAGGTCTAAATCAATGGTATTTCTAAACACCAGCAACATATAAATTAAAAAAAACATTTTTAAGATTTTATTTATAACAGCATAACAAAAATAACTGAAGATCAATTTCATAAAATGTTAAGACAATAATTAAAAATAAACTTAACTAATGAGGTAAAAGGCTTGTAAACTGAAATGTATAACTTGTATAACTTTGCTAAAAGAAAATGCAGACACAAAAAGATTTTTAAAAACCCCATGTTCATTAATTGGAAGACTTAATATTTTTAAGATGTCAATACTATCTAATGCAAGTCACAGATTCAATGGAATCTCTATCAAAATCTTAATGATTTCTTTTGCAGAAATGGGAAAAAAAAATCTATCCTAAAATTCACACAGAATCTCAAGGGACCCTGAATAGCCTAAACAACAAAGCTAAAAGATCCCTGATTTCAAAACTTACAGTACTGGTATAAATATAGACATATAGAACAGTGGAACAGAATACAAGGCCCATACATAAGCCCTCACATATATGATCAAAGGATTTTTGATAAGGGTACCAAGGGTAGACCATTGAATGAGGAAAGGGCAATTTTTTCAACAAATGATACTGGGAAAAGATATTTACATGCAAAAGAATGAAGTTGGACCTCTGCCTTACAACATATACAAGAATTATTCCAAACTGGATTCAAGACCTAAACATAAATCTAAAACTAAAACTCCTAGAAGAAAACATATGGAGCATTGAGTTGGTAATGGTTTCTTGGGTATGACAGCAAATGTACAGGCAACAAAAGAAAACACAGACAAACTGGGATTATCAAAATTTAAAATTTTTGAACATCAGCAAAGTGAAAAGGCAATCTAAAAAATGGAAGAAAGTGTTTACAAAATCAAATGTCTGATAAAGATCAATATTCAAAATATGTAAAGACACTTCTACAACTCAACAAGAAGACAACCTGATTAAAAAATAGGCAAAGATTCTGAATAGACATTTCCACAAAGATGATATATAAATGTACATTAAGTACAGGAAAAGACAATCAACATCACTTATCATTAGGGGAATTCAAATCAAAACCACAATTAAGATGCCACCTTACAACCCATTAGGATGGCTACTATCCCCCCACCCTAAAAGAAGAAAAAAGTAAAAAGAAAGAAAAGCATTGCTGCTGATATGGAGAAATTGGAACTCTAGTGCCAGTGGGAATGTAAAATGGAGCAGCACCTACAGAAACAAAGTATGTTGTTCCATAAAAAGTGAAAAATATGATCCAACAATTCCAAGTCTGACTATCAATATACTTAAAAAAATTAAAAACAGGGACTTGAACAGATATTTGTATACCCATGTTTATGGTTTTATTCACAATAGCACGAAGGTGGAAGCTTGACAGATTAATGGATAAACAAAATATATAAATACAATGCAGTATTATTCAGCCCTAGAAAGGAAGGATATTCTGACACATGCTACAACATGGAAAAACCTTAAAGACATCACAAAAGATAAATAGCGTATGATTCCATTTATCTGAGGTGCCGAGAGAAGTCACATTCATAGATAAAAAGTAGAATGGTGGTTGTCATGGGCTTGGCAGCCAAGGTGGGGGAGGGGGAGGGTGTAGAATGTAACAGTGTTTTGATGGATACTGAGTTTCATTTTTGAGAGACAAAAAGTGTTCTGAGCACAACAATGTGAATGTACTTAGTGCCGATGAACTATAAATTTTAAAACTATTAAAATAAATTTTGTTATGTATAATTTACTACAATAAAAATAGGTACAAAAGCTGTTAATATAAAGGTTATAAATAAGGATTAAAATACATAAGTATATAATTTATAATATAAATAAGTTTTATAACCTTTTAAATATACATATTTTAATTGTAGTGAAATATACATAACATAAGATTTACTTTTTTAAGTTTATTTATTTATTTTGAGAGAGAGAGGGAGTGCAAGCGGGGAAAGGGCAGAGAAAGAATCCATAGCAGGCTCCACACCACCAGCTCAAAGGCCAAAGCAGGGCCTGAATTTATGAACTGCAAGATCATGACCAGAGCCAAAGTCACAGGCGATCCAGAAAGTTTACTATTTTAATCATTTTAAAAGTTACAGTTCATGTAAAGGTATTTCTGAAGATCTAAACAAATAGAAAAAAATATTTAGTATTTAGTAGTATGTTCATAAACCTAGAAGGGTCAATTTTAAATATATCAAACTCCCACATTCTTTTATAGATTCAGTACAATGCCAAAGATTAGAACACAAATAAATGAAATAGAAACTATATAAAAAAAATAGAACAGATCAATGGAACCAGGAGCTGGTTCTTTGAAAAAAATTAATAAAATTAATAAAACTTCTAGCCAGCCTTATCAAAAAGAGAAGAGAAAGGACCCAAATAAAATCACAAATGAGAGAGGAGAAAGAACAACCAACACTACAGAAATACAAACACTTATAAGAGAATATTATGAAAAATTGTACGCTAACAAATTGGACAACCTGGAAAAATGAATTCCTAGAAACATATAAACTACAAAAACTGAAGAAGGAAGAAACAGAAAACCTGAACAGACCAATAATCAGCAAACAAATTGAATCAGTAATCCAAATTCTCCCAACAAAGTACATGACCTGATAGCTTCAGAGGGGAATTCCAAAAATACTGAAAGAAGAGTTAATACCTATTCTTCTTGAACTCTTCCAATAAATAGAAATGGAAGGAAAACTTCCAAATTCAACCTATGAGGTCAGTATTACCCTAAGACCAAAATCAGACAAAGATTCTACTAAAAAAGAGAACCAAGGCCAATATCCTTGATGAACATAGAAGCAAAAATTTTCAGTAAAATACAAGCAAATTGAAATCAACGGTACATTAAAAGAATCATTCACCACAATCAAGTAGGATTTATTCCGCAGTTGCAAGGGTGGTTCAATATGTGCAAATCAGTCAACATGATACACCACATTAATAAAGAAAGGAAAAGAATCATATGATCCTTTTAAAAGATGAGAAAAAGCACTTGACAAAGTATGATATCCCTTACTGATAAAAATCCTCAACAAAGTAGGTTTAGAGGGAACATACCTCAACTTAATAAATGCCGCATACAAAAAACCCAGAGTTAATATCATCCCCAATGGGGAAAAGCAGGGCTTTGCCTCTTCAATCAGGAACAGACAGGGATGCCCACTCTCACCACTGTTATTTAACATAGAACGGTAAGTCTTAAGATGTTGACCAGACAACAAAAAGAAATAAAAGACATCCAAATTGACAACGAAGAAGTCAAACCTGTCATTATTTGCAGATGACATGATACTAAATCCCAAAGATTTCACCAAAAAATCACTAGAACTGATACCCGAACTCAGTAAAGTCACAGGGTACCAAATAAACATAACAGAAATCTGCTGCATTTGTATACACCAGTAATGAATCAACAGAAAGAGAAATCAAGGAATCAATCACAATTATAATTGCATCAAATACCATAAGATACCTAGGACTAACCCTAACCAAAGAGGTGAAATATCTGCACTCTGAAAACTATAAAACACTGATGAAAGAAACTGAAGAGGACACAAAGAAGTAGAAAACATTCCACGTTCAAGGACTGGAAAAAGAAATATTGTTAAAATGTCTATATTATCCAAAGCAATCTATACATTTACTGCAATCTCTATCAAAATAAACCAGCATTTTTCACAGAGTTAGAACAAACAAACCTAATAGTTGCAAGGAATGGCAATAGACCCCAAATAGCCAAAACAATCTTGAAAAAGAAACGCAAAGCCAGAGGCATCAGAATTCTGAACTTCAAGTTATATTACAAAGTTGCAGTGATCAAGACAGTACGGTACTGGCACAAAAACAGACACACAGATCAATGGAACAGAAAAGACACCTACAAATAAACCTTCAACTATATGGTCAATGAATTTTCAACAAAGCAGAAAAGAATATCCAATGGAAAAAAGACAGTCCCTTTATTAAGTGGTGCTAGGAGAACTGGACAGTGACATGCAGAAGAATGAAACTGGACCACTTTCTAATACCATACAGAAAAATAAATTCAAATGGATGAAAGATCTGAACAGGAAAACCTACAGGAGAAAACAGGCAGCAACCTCTTTGACCTAGGCTGCAGCAACTTCTCGCTTGACATGTCTCCAGAGGCAAGGGAAACAGTAGCAAAAATAAATTACTGAGACTTCATCAAAATAAAACCCTTCTGTACAGCAAAGGAAAACAATCAACCTGTGGAATAGGACAGGATATTTGCAAATTATATATCAGATAAAGGGTTAGTATCTAAAATCTATAAAGAATTATAAAATGCAATACCCAAAAATTTATCTAGCTAAAACTGGGCAGAAGATATAAATAGACATTCTTCCAAGGAAGACATCCAGAAAGCTAACAGACACATGAAAAGATGCTCTACATCACTCCTCATCAAGGAAATACAAATCAGAACTACCATCAGATATCACCTCACACCTGTCAGAAGGGCTAAAATTAACACAGGTGTTGACAAGGATGCTGAGAAAGTGAAACCCTCTTACATTGTTTATGGGAATGCAAACAGTTGTAGCCACTGTGAAACACAGTATGGAGGTTTCTCAAAAAGTTAAAAATAGAACTACCCTATGACCCCAAAATTGCACTACTAGATATTTACCCAAAGAAAACAAAAATACTAATTTAAAGGGATACATGCACCTCAATGTTTACAGCAGCATCAACAATAGCAAAATTATGGAAAGAGCCCAAATATCCATCAACTGATGACTGGATAAAGAATATGTGGTGTACATATACATACAATAGAATTGTTACTCATCCATAAAAAAGAATGAAATCTTGCCATTTGCAAGGAAAACCCAGAAACAAACTCTTCAGTATAGAGAACAAACTGATGGCTACAGAAGGGGAGGCAGGAGGGAGTTCATTAAACAGGTGATGGGAATTAAAGAGAGCACTTATGATGGACACTAGGTGTTGTATATAAATGTTGCATCAGTAAATTCTACACCTAAAACTTAAAAAAAAAACAAAAATGTTTATCATTCCTTTTTTAAATATAGAATTGAGCAAACTGATTCTAACCATATAAATGCAAAAGGACCATGACAGTCCTAATAATTAAAAAAAAAAAAAAAAAAGGACAGTAACAGACACTAATAATTACTGTAAAGCTTTAGAATTAAGGCCAGACACAGAAAAAGTGATCACCTGACCAGAAGATAGATATAGGAGGGGCCAAGATGGAAGAGCAATATGGAACATTTTTTTGCCTCTTCTATCCTTGAAATACCAAGGATAAGGATCAGCTAGATCAGCACCAAACTGTCTTGCATACCTAGAAAATGGACTTGAGGATTAACATAACAATCTGCACAACCTGACCCACAGAACTTGGCAGGTACATGGTGTGGAGAGGTGAACTGAGGAGAGAGAAACTGCAGAGGGCAGAGAGCTGTTTTTGCTTGTGGAAAGAGGATGGAGATGGGGGGAGAGTACAGGAAAAGCACTCTCTCCCAAAAGCAGCTGGGGAGAAAGAGAAAGAGTAGACTGAACAAAAATGGGAGAAAGGGACCACAAGGAACTGAACAAAAATAGGGAGAGGGGAGAAAGGAGAGGGCTTAAATTTCATTAAGACACTGTAAACAGGAGAGCACAGTTCCTCCTGTGGAAGAAACTCTGCAGCTCAACAGCTGGCAGAGCTCAGGTAGGATGTGCAAATTCCCAGGAGTAGGCAGAGAGGTCTGAGGGGTCCTCAGGCCACATGGGGAGAGGTAGTTTCCCTGCTGAGAGGACATTTGGTGGAGATGGTGCAGCCTCACCACAGGCAAAGGTCCAGCCGACCTCAGAGAACAGCCACATTCGCTGGTGTTGGAACAAGGACATTATGGGGTCACTGAAATCTGGCACCAGATGGGTGTTGTAATTTACCTTAATCCCCAAAATGCTGCTGCTACAGGATTGTGGGAACTTTTTCTGAGGTAGGCTGTCACCCGGCTGCGGTCTCTGGGCATCTGCAGCAGTACAGTCATGAGAACGTTCTAGGTAGTGGGCCGGTACCTGGCCATTGCTCACCAAGACCCTCCCCCAGAGGGTCTGAGTGTGTCAAAGCTGCCGGGCCCTCAGAAGTGACGGGTTTGGAAACACAGCCCCATCTGAGATAAAACTCAGAAGGGAGGTGCTGCCTGGCAGGGTGACGGCTTGGTCATGGACAGTGTAGAAGCAGGGAGTGGATGGAAGCAGGAAACATAGGAGAGGTTCTTGAAGGCTGGTTGGCAAGCACAGAGCTCTGAAAGTAGAGACTGGGTAACTGAGTGACACCATTTTCACCCTTCCCACACATGTGCATATGTGCCTACATGCACCACAAAGACCCACCCCAGTAAATTAAGCAGCACTATCTACTGGAGAATGGAGCCACTACACCAAGCCCCACCCAACTGGGCCAACTGTGCTCTAGAAGAACAACACAAATCTCTCCACCTGCTTAGTTTATGGATTATAAAGGGCTTCATAGTTTGACTCCTAGGGGAAACTGGATGTAATTTCAATTGTATTTCATTCTGTTCTCTGGTCCATCAATTTTTTCTATTGTTTTCTTATTCTTGAATACAGACAGAAAAATTCATTTTTATTTTCTATTTTATAAAAAATATTTTTCTTTAATTTTTTTCTACTATATTTATATTTTTGTAAAATTTTAAAATTCTATCTTACTTTTACCATTCCATCTTATTCTACTTTATTCATTTTTAAAATTTTCAAATATTTTCCTCTTTTTCTCTTTTCTTTTCTTTTCTTTTCTTTTCTTTTCTTTTCTTTTCTTTTCCTTCTCTTTATTCTCTATTCTATCAAGCTTCTTTTAACAACCAGGCCAAAACACACCTAGGATCTAGCATCCTCTTTTTTATTTTTTGTAGTTTTTAATTTTTAAATTTTTATTTACTTAATTTTTTATTTTATTAACTCTTTTTCCTCCTTCAAAATGACGAAATGAAGGAATTCACCACAAAATAAAGAACAGAAAGAAATGACAGCCAGGGACTTAATCGACACAGATACAAGAAAGATGTCTGAACCAGAATTTAGAACCACAATAATAAGAATATTAGCTGGGTTTGCAAAAAAGCATAGAATCCCTTTATGAGGAGATAAAAGAAGTAAAATCTTGTCAGAATGAAATTAAAAATGCTGTAACTGAGATTCAATCCCAAATGCATTCCATGATGGCAAAGATGGATGAAGCAGAGCAGCAAATAAGCAACACAGAGGGCAAACTTATGGAGAAAAATGTAGCAGAAGAGGGAAACTAAGGCAAAACAGCACAGTATAAGAATTAAAGAATTCAGTGACTCATTAGAAAGGAGTAACATCCAAATCACAGGGGTCCCAGAAGATGAAGAGAGAGAAAAACAGGTAGAAGGTTTATGTGAGCAAATCATAGTGGAAAACTTTCCTAACCTGGGGAAAGACAGACATCAAAATCCAGGAACACAGAACTCCCATTAGATTCAACAAAAACTGACCATCAAAAATGCATATCATAATCAAATTCACAAAATACTCAAGCAAGGAAAGAATTATGAGAGCAGCAAGGGGAAAAAGTCCTTAACTTAAAAAGGAAGACAGATCAAGTTCGCAGCAGTCCCATCCACAGAAACTTGGCAAGCCAGAAAGGAGTGGCAGGATATATTCAATGTGCTAAATCAGAAAAATATGCAGACAAGAATTCTTTATCCAGCAAGGCTGTCATTCAAAATAGAAGGAGAGAAAAAAATTTTCCAAAACAAATGCTAAAGGAGTTCATGACAAATAAATCACCCTGCAGTAAATATTAAGGGAGATTCTCGGGGGGGTGGGGGGGAGGGACGGCGAAGAAAAGAAAGAAAGAAAAGACCAAAAGCAACAAAGACTAGAAAGGACCAGAGAAAACCACCAGAAACTCCAACTCTACATGGAACATAATGGCAATAAATTCATATCTTTCACTACTTTCTCTAAATGTCAATGGACTAAATGCTCCTATCAAAAGTCATAGGGTAATAGAATGGATAAGAAAACTAGATGCATCTATATGCTGTTTACAAGAGACCCATTTTAGACCTAAAGACACCTTCAGATTGAAAGTAAAGGGATGGAGAACCATCTATAATGCTAATAGTCACCAAAAGAAAGCCAGAAAACTTAGATTTTAAAATAAAGACCATGAAGAGATTAAGAAAGGCATTATATCGGGGCGCCTGGGTGGTTTAGTCGGTTGAGCGTCCAACTTTCGCTTAGGTCATGATCTCGCGGTTCGTGGGTTTGAGCCCCACGTCGGGCTCTGTGCTGACTGCCAGCTCAGAGCCTGGAGCCTGTTTCGGAGTCTGTCACTCCCTCTCTCTCTGACCCTCCCCTGCTCACGCTCTCTCTCTCTCTCTCTCCTAGAAATAAATAAAACATTAAAAAAAAAAAAAAAGAAGGGCATTATATCATAATTAAGTGGTGTATCCACCAAGAAGACATAACAACTGTAAACAATTATACCCCAAACATGAGAGCAAATATATAAATCAATTAATCACAGACATACGGAAACTCACTGATAATAATACCATAATAGTAGGGGACTCCAACACCTCTACTTACAGCAATGGGCAGATCATCTAAACAGAAAAATCAACAAGAAAACAATGGCTTTGAAAGACATACTAGACAGATGGACTTAACAGATATATTCAGAACATTTCATCCTAAAACAATGGAATATACATTCTTCTCCAGTGCACATGGAACATTCTCCAGAATAGATCACATACTGGGACATAAATCAGCCCTCAACAAGCACAAAAAGATCGAGATCATATTGTGCATATTATCAGACTACAATGCTATGAAACTCAAAATCAACCACAAGAAAAAATTTGGAAAGATAACAAATACCTGGAGACTGAAGAACATTCTACTAAAGAATGAATGGGCTAACCAAGAAGTTTAAAAGGAAATTTAAAAAGTACATTGAAGCCAATGAAAATGGTAACACCACAACCCCAAATCTCTGGGACGCAGCAAAGGCAGTTATAAGAGGTAAGTATATAGCAATCCAGGCCTTCCTAAAGAATGAAGAAAAGTCTCAGATACATAGCCTAACCTTACACCTTAAAGAACTGGAAAAAGAACAGCAAGTAAAACCCAAAACCAGCAGAGGAAAGTAAATAATAAAGATTAGAGCAGAAATCAATGCTATCAAAAACCAAAAAAAAAAACCCAGTAGAACAGATCAATGAAACCAGAAGCTGGTTCTTTGAAAGAATTAACAAAATTAATAACCCTCTAGCTAATTTGATCACAAAGAAGGAAAGGACCCAAATAAATAAAATCATGAATGAAAGAGTAGAGATCATAATCAACACAGCAGAAAAACAAACAATGATAAGAAAATATTATGAGCAATTATACGCCAATAAAATGGGCAATTTGGAAGGTATGGACAAATTCCTAGAAATATGTAAACTACCAAAACTAACACAAGAAGAAATAAAACATTTGAACAGACCTATAATTAGTAAATAAATCAAATTAGTGATCAAAAATCTCCCAAAAAACAAGAGTCTAGGGCCAGATGGCTTTTCAGGGAAATTCTACCAAATATGTAAAGAGAGTTAATAATTATTCCTTTGAAGCTGTTCGAAAAAAATAGAAATGGAAGGAAAACTTCCGAACTCATTTTACAAAGCCAGCATTACCTTGATTCCAAAACCAGACTAAGACCCCTCTAAAAAGGAGGACTACAGACCAATTTCCCTGATGAACCTGGATGCAAAAATCCTCAACAAGATATTAGCCAACCAGATCTAACAATACATTAAAAGAATTATTCGCCATGACCAAGTGGGATTTACACTCGAGATGCAGGGCAGGTTCAATATCCACAAAACAATCAATGTGATTCACCACATCAATAAAAGAAAGGACAAGAACCACATGATCCTCTCAATAGATGCAGAGAAAGCATTTGACAAAATACAGCATCGTTTCTTGATAAAAACCGTCAAGAATGTAGGGATAGGGGCGCCTGGGTGGCTTAGTCGGTTAAGCGTCCGACTTTCGCTTAGGTCATGATCTCGCGGTTCGTGGGTTCGAGCCCCGCGTCGGGCTCTGTGCTGACTGCCAGCTCAGAGCCTGGAGCCTGTTTCAATCTGTGANTAAATTAAAAAAAAAAAAAACATTAAAAAAAAAAAAAAAGAATGTAGGGATAGAAGGATCATACCTCAAGATCGTAAAAGCCATATATGAAAGAGCCATATATGAAAGACTCACTGCTAATATTATCCTAAATGGGGAAAAACTGAGAGCTTTCCCCCAAAAGTCAGGAATAAGACAGGGATGTCCATGCTCACCACTGTTATTCAACATAGTGTTGGAAGTCAGCCTCAGGAATCAGGCAACACAAAGGAATAAGACGCATCCAAATTAGCAAGGAGGGTATCAAACTTTCACTCTTCGCAGATGACATGATACTCTATGTGGAAAACCCAAAAGATTATACCAAAAAACTGCTAAACCTGATACATGAATTCAGCAAAGTCACAGATATAAAATCAATGCACAGACATTGGTTGCATTCTTTTTTTTTTTTTATGTTTTATTTATTTCTAGGAGAGAGAGAGAGACAGCGTGAGCAGGGGAGGGTCAGAGAGAGAGGGAGACACAGACTGAAACAAGCTCCAGGCTCTGAGCTGGCAGTCAGCACAGAGCCCGACGCGGGGCTCGAACCCACGAACCGCGAGATCATGACCTAAGCGAAAGTCGGACGCTTAACCGACTAAGCCACCCAGGCGCCCCGGTTGCATTCTTATATACCAATAATGAAAGAGAAATCAAGGTATCAATCCCATTTACAGTGGCATCAAAAGCCATAAAATATCTAGGAATAAACCTAATGGTGAAAAATCTATACAGTGAAAATTATAGAAAGCTTATGAAAGAAACTGAAGAAGACACACAAAAAAGGGAAAATATTCCATGCTCGTGGATTGGAAGAATAAATATTGTTAAAATGTCAATACTAGCAAAGGCAGTCTACATATTCAATGGTATCCCCATCAAAATAACACCAGCATTCTTCACAGAATTAGAACAAACAAACCTATAATGTGCATGGACAGAGAAAAGACCCCGAATAGCCAAAGCAATCCTGAAAAAGAAAAGCAAAGCTGGAGACATCACAATTCCAGATTTCAAGCTGTATTACAAAATCTGTAATCATCAAGACAGTATGGTACTGGCACAAAAACAGACATTCAGATCAATGGAACAGAATAGAGAACCCAGAAATGGACCCAGAAACATATAGTCAACTAATCTTTGACAAAGCAGGAAAGAATATCCAGTGGATTAAAGACAGTCCTTTCAGCAAATGGTACTGGGTAAACTGGACAGTGGCACACAGAAAAATGAACCTGGACCACTTTCTTATGCCATACACAAAAATAAACTAAAATGGATGGAAGACCTCAATGTAAGACAGGAAATCATCAAAATCCTAGAGGAGAATGCAGGCAAAAATCTCTTTGACCTCGGCTGCAGCAACTTCTTATTCAACATGTCTCCAGACGCAAAGGAAACAGAAGTAAAAAATGAACTATTGGGACCTCATCAAAATAGAATCTGCACACCGAAGGAAACAATCAGCAAAACTAAAAGGCAACTGACAGAATGGGAGAAGACATCTGCAAATGACATATCAGATAAAGGGTTAGTATCCAAAATCTATAAAGAACTTATCAAACTCAACACCCAAAAAACAAATAATCCAGTGAAGAAATGGGCAAAAGACATGAATAGACACTTCTCGAAAGAAGGCATCCAGATGGCTGATAGGCATATGAAAAAATGCTCAACATCACTCAGCAGGGAAATGCAAACTAAAACCTCACACTTCTCAGAATGGCTAAATAAACAATTCAAGCACAAACAGACGTTGGAGAGGATGTAGGGAAAGATCATCTTTTTTGCACTGCCATGTGGAAATGCAAACTGGTGGAGCCACTCTGGAAAACAGTATGGAGGTTCCTTAGAAAATTAAAAATAGAACCACCTTGCAACCCAGCAACTGCACTACTGGGTATTTATACAAGGCATACAGGTGTGCTGTGTCAAAGGGGCTATAAACCCCAATGTTTACAGCAGCGCTATCAACAACAGCCAAAGTATGGAAAGAGTCCAAATGTCCATTGAAGGATGAATGGATAAAGAAGATGTGGTATATGTATATATATACAGTGGAGTATTACTCAGCAATCAAAAATAATGAAATCTTGCCATTTGCAACTATGTGGCTGGAACTAGAGGGTATTGCACTATGCAAAATTAGCCAGTCAAAGAAAGACAAATATCATATGACTTCACTCATGTGAGGAATTTAAGATACAAAACAGATGAACACAAGGGAATGGAAGCAAAATATAAGAACAAAAGCAGGAAGACAAAACATAAGACACTCGTAAATACAGAGTTTTTGCTGGAGGGGGTGTGGGGGGGATGGGCTAAATGGGTAAGGACCATTAGAGAGGATAATTGTTGGGATGAGCAATGGGTGTTATACGCAGGAGATGAATCACTGGAATTTACTCTTGAAATCATTACAGCACTATATGCTAACTAACCTGGATGTGAACAGATAAATTAAGATAGAGCCTACAAACAGAACCATGCATACATGCATACAAATAAATAAGCAAACAAATGTAAACAAATAAAGATAGAGCCTACAAACAGAACCATACATACATGCATACAAATAAATAAGTTTCATTTATTTAAGAAAGTTTTGTAGATCTATAGGGAAAAAAACTGCTGTTTCAATAAAGTGTCTTAGAATAGGGTTTCCACATGGAGAAAAAAAATGAAATTGGATTCCTAGCTCAACCCATACAATTAAATGAATTCTAGATAAAGACTTTACTATTTAAAAAAAAAAAAAAAGACTACAACATTTTAAAGAATACTTTAGGATTCCAGAGAGGAAATGATTTCATAAATAAGATCAAAAATCAGAAATCGCAAAGATTGTTGAGTTTTACTACACTGTCATCAAGAATTAATCAGGTGGGCGGTGGTTAAATAGGTGATGGGACTAAGGAGTGCATCTGTTGTGATGAGCACTGGGTGTTGTATGAAATTGTTGAATCACTATATTCTACACCCAAAACTAATATTACACTGTATATTAGCTAACTGGAATTTAAATACAAACTTAAAAAGAGAATTATTCTAAAAGACACCACAAAGAGAATGAACAGGAAACCCACAACTTACAAATATTTGCAACATATGTATCTGACAAAGAACTGGTATCTAGTAAAGATAATTCCTAAATATCAAGAAAAAAAGATCCCAATAGAGAAATGAACAAAGAACTTGAATAGGCACTTTACATTAAAAGAGAGAGAGAGCATGAAGGAGAGCACTTGTTGGGATGAGCACTGGATGTTATATGGAAACCAACTTGACAATAAACTTTAAAAGAAAAAGAAAATAAAAAGAGAGAGAGAGAGAGAGAGAGAGTAGCTGGTAAGTTATGAGCAAAGTTGCTCAGCCTTATTACTAATCTTGGACAGAAAGCACATTAAAACCACAAAGAGTTATGTTTTCACATCCACTAAATTTGCCCAAATTAAGAAGTCAGAAAATATCACATCAGAAAGGTGTACAGCAACCAAAAGTGACTTAGACTTGTCCAATTAAATGACTTTTCCTGGTCTTTGAATCTTAAGCAAGTGATTTTAAAACGTGGCAGTGGCTGAAGGTCATTTACCATAATCAGAGTGGCAATACACTGACTACACTGTTTCCATCAAAATACTACCACTGTGGCTCTTGTGACCTAGCCTTTGATGCTTGATTATTTCCAAGCCTGTTCTTCTAACTTCCTATCACTTATACTCCCAATATTTTCCAAAACACTCTCCCTGCTTAAGCTAGCAAATTCTATTCTATCAAATTCTATTTCTTGCAGTAAAAAATCCTGAAACATCAAGTTTCCCATTTGATAGGAAGATTCAAAAGGTTTCTGTTTTAAGTACAATGACATAATTCCTGGAAATCAAAATTCAGTACATTTCTGTATTTGTGACTCTTTCTTTAAAAATCCACATGACAGCAAATGACTTTAAGACTTGATATGAATATCCACTCATTGCAAAATGTTCATCAGGATCAAAATCATGATAGCAAATGAGGTACCTAGCTCTTTCTCGGGCTGCATCCTCACGGGCTTTTTCCTTTTCTTGCCTCTGTTGTTCAATTCGGGCTTCTTGTTCTTTCCTTTTCATTAACAATTCTTCTACACGGGCCTGCCGTTCTGCCTCTAGAGCTCTCTTGCGTTCCTATAGTCAGAAATGTTTTAAAATGTTAGAATTATGTGTAAAGTAAAAATGATTAAAAGAGACACAGTTTTGACATAAATTTAGATATTCAAGTCAAGTAGATCCTTGCTACTAGGTATGCTACCTGGAATTTTTAAAAAATCAAGTATCAATGATAACCTGGCTTTCACATGTCATTTGCCATTGTTACACATAATTATAAGAATAAGTGCTCTTTGAAGCAGCTACTATGTTATTCATATTCTGTGAGAACCTAATATGTACTTTATGGTTAATTATTTCTAGAGCCTTTTTTTTTTTTTTTTTTAGTATTTTATTATGTTGATTTATTACATTTCTCTTTCTTCCTTTCTGTAGGACTAAAAGAATTTTAAACATGTTTTTTGCAAAGTAGAGCTACTGATGACACAATGCCTCAGTTTTTGGTTGAGAAAAATCTTTTTTTTTTTTTTTTCAAAATAAACTTTTATTTTACAAACGGTTTCAGAAATACCAGAATATGATGAAAAAATGTAGTTAACAGATTTTTGATTTAAGCATTCATGAAGGAGTTAAATGAAAAAAATAACTTGTGGCAAGGAAAAAGAGGTATCATAATACAACATAGTGGGTAAGAAAGTGGGAACTGGGTCAGATTCCATGATTTTTATTTCATGAACCTATTTTTAACTGGCTCAGAGACTCTGGTCTAGTTATATTGTAACTGCACCTTAGTTTTCTGGAAGACAAAAACAATAGCACTAACTGTCTTTAGATATTATAAAGAATAAATAAGGTAATACATAAAGAATACTTACCAGAGGGCTTGGCCTATAGTAAAGTTTCATTAATTATTTATCATCCTCATCATTAACACAGAAGATACTTAATCAAACTACTGTGAAATACTATGTCCTATGTATATTTTTGCCTACTAGGAGTACTTCACTCACTTTCCCCATATTACTATCTATATTGATATTTTTTTTTCTTGTGCACATAGTTTTATTTTTTCCAGTTGGCATTTTAAATACACTTTTTATATGAAGACTCTTTTACTATATAACCCAGAAAATTTTTCAGTCATGTGTTTGAAGACTTTGTTGCCATCAAGGTTCTTAATACCTTTGTTTTGTTTTAGTAAAACCATTTGTTGACATTTTTATCTTATGTTCAATGTCTTTTAGTAGCTTTTTCAAACTATCAATCTCCATATTTATAAGTACAGAATTATGAGTAAATTTCAAGACTATCTTGAAATTATTATTCTTTGAGAAAAATGTATATATTATCACATCTTCATTTTCTCTTAACGATACTGTTTTCATTTCTATTATTTATTTTTCTAAAGTTTTTATTTTAATCACTCGGTGCTCATCACAAGTGTACTCCTTAATTCCCACCACCTGTATCTCACCCATCCATTGTCCCATGCACCTCCCCTTTGGTAACCATCAATTGGTTCTCTATAGTTAAGAGTCTGTTTCTTGGTTTTGGTTTTGTTTTTTTCGCTCATTTGTTTCTTTTTTTTTTTTTTTAATATTTTTATTTATTTCTAGGAGAGAGAGAGAGAGATAGGGTGAAGAGGGGAGGGTCAGAGAGAGAGGGAGACACAGACTCCGAAATAAGCTCCAGGCTCTGAGCTGGCAGTCAGCACAGAGCCCGACGCGGGGCTCGAACCCACTACCGCGAGATCATGACCTAAGCGAAAGTCAGACGCTTAACCGACTAAGCCACCCAGGCGCCCCTGCTCATTTGTTTCTTAAACTGCACATATGAGTGAAATCATATGGTATCTGTCTTTCTCTGACTTACTTCGCTTAGCATTATACCTCTAACTCCATCCAGGTCGTTGCAAATGGCAAAATTTCATTCTTTGTTATGGCTGAATAATATTCCATTCCTTCTTTATCTACACATCAGCTGATGGGTACTTGGGCTCCTTCCATATCTTGGCTAATGTACATAATGTTGCCATAAACATGGGGGGGGGCATGTTTGAATTAGTGTTTTTGTATTCTTTGTGTAAAAACAAAATAGTGTGATTTGTTGGATTACAGGGTAGTTCTATTTTTAACTTTTTGAGGAACATCTATACTGTTTTCCAGAATGGCTACACCAGTTTGCATTCCTACCAACAGTGAAAGAGGCTTTCATTTTCTACACATCTTCACCAACACCTGTTGTTTCTTGTGCTGTGGATTTTAGCCATTCTGAGGGGTGTGAGGTAATATCTCATTGTAGGTTTGATTTGTATTTCCCAGATGATGAGTGATAATGAACATCTTTTCATGCCTCTGTTAGCCATCTGGGTGTCTTTTTAGAAAAATGTCTGTTCATGTTTTGCTCACTTGTTAACTGAATTATTTGATATCTGGGTGTTGGATGTTAGTTCTTTATACATATTGGATATTAACCATTTGTGGATATGTCATTCACAAATACCTCTCCCATTCAATAGGTTGCCAATGCAAATTTTTTTTCACTGCAAGTAAATATGAGTTTAAGAGAAAACTCTTTTGTTTATATTTTCTTCACTGGAAATAATTTTCTGTGCCAGATTTTGTTGTTTTCAGTCTTAAAGAGTTTGAGATCTTATATATACTAGAAAATTTTCTATATATTATGCTCACTTAGTAATGAGAAGAGCTATAACCAGTTCATGATTACTCTACCTGACAGTAAAGAATATATTTTTTTAATGTTTTATTTATTTCTGAGAGAGAGGGAGAGAGAGAGATAGCTTGAGCACGGGAGGGTCAGAGAGAGGGAGACACAGAATCCAAAACAGACTTCAGGCTCTGAGCGGGTTGTCAGCACAGAGCCCGATGCTGGGCTCAAACCCATGAACTGTGAGATCATGACCTGATCCAATGGTGGATGCTTAACCGACTGAGCCACCCAGGCACTCCAAGAATATATTTAAAACCTAATTGTATGCCTCAAGTAGTCTGTAATCTGCCACATATGGCTTCCTGAAATCAGTGCATTCCCTGTCATTCCCATCCCTTCCTTCTCTGGGCCCCCTCCAGGGGCTTACTAGCTTACCCTTAACTAGCTTACTAGTTTAAAAAGGGTTTCTTCCACTGGGTCAGACAGGGCTTCTTATAGGTATGAAGTTAATATAGTGAGCTTAATTAAGTATTAGAAGTATTCACATGTCTCCTCAGTGTTCTCTTAAACTGCTTTAGTATTTTTTTTCTATCACTTACTGGGCACTTACTATGCTAAACACTTTGCTAAGTATTTACCTATATTAGCAATTTTAGCATCACAACAAACTGGGGGGTCTTTAAGGTAAAATGACTTGCTGTATAAGAGGTAATTAGAAACTACAGCAGTGTATTCCATTAATCATAAAGACTAGGAGCCAGGGAGAGGCTGTGTGAGCTACCTGGGGAATGGGGATGAACTGAAAAATATATGTCAAAGACACAAGAAACAACAGGTGTTGGTAAGGATGTCCAGAAAGGGGAACCCTCTTGCACTGCTGGTGGGAATGCAAACTGGTGCAGCCATTCTGGAAAACAGTATGGCGGTTCCTCAGAAAGTTAAAAGTACTACCATATAATGCAGCAATTGCCAATATTGGGTATTCACACAAAGAAAACAAAAACACTAATTCAAACACGCACCCTTATGTTTATGTACAATACCAAAGATTTGGAAGCAGGCCAAGTGTTTATCAATGGATGAGTGGATAAAGAAGATGTAGTATGTATATATACAATGAAATATTATTCTGCCATAAAAAAGGGAAAATATTGCCAGTTGTGACAACATGGACGGAGCAAGAGAGTATAATGCTAAGGGAAGTTAAGTCAGTCAAAGATAAACACCATATCATATGTGCAATTTAAGAAACAAAACAAACACACAAAGGAAAGAAAAATAGAGAGAGAGGCAAACCAAGAAAAAGACTCTTAACTACAGAGAACCAACTAAGGTTACCAGAGGAGAGGTGGGTGCAGGATGGGTAAAATCGGTGGTGGGGGTTAAGAAGTGCACTTGCTGTGATGTGCGCTGGGTGATGTATGATATTGTTAAATCAGTATATCGTTATACCTGAAAATAATATAACACTGTATGTTAACTTTAATTAAAATAAAACCTTAAGAAATCTGTATTATGTTTGAAAACACAAGTTTCACAGTAAAATACAATAAGCTTAGGTATTAAATATAAAGAACTAAACCAGAACTTTTCATTTCACATTTTATAAAACTAACAGCTTTAAAAATATAGTTTCAAAAATTATAAAATGGTCTTATAAATGAAATATATGGATATATATTTTTTATGTGTATGTGCAATGCAGTCAAGTTGAATGTGTAAGTATAATATCAACTTGTGATTTTATTAATGTATCTAAGACATACTCCAACATTGTACCAATAGAAATGGCTTCAAAAATATTCAATATTTTCATTGGTTTTTAATATAAATAGAAAAGATAACTGTAACTATAGCAAATGAATAAAATTACTAAGTACAACTAGTATTTTCCTTTCTAAAATCTAAGTTTCCTAAAAATAGGAAACGTTGTACTCTACATCAGCAACTTGCACAGGGCAAGAGTTCCATGAATATCTGTTAAATGAAGCATAACTTTATAAAATAACATGCATTATAAATTCATATACATACAAAAAGGAATATCAACCTGCAGCAAATGAGTTAGAAAGATAGACCTCACTCTTAAGCCTTCTGAAACCTCTGAAATCCCCACAAACTTTGCTTATATCAGTCAGGTATTTGTTTATGGCAGCCTAAGAATGGATATTGCAAACCCCTACACACTCTTTATGCCTACAATTCCAATGATTAGGGCAAAAGGGCAGGCAGACTATCTAAGGAAATTGAACTTACAACTAAGCAAGAATTTACATAACAAAACTGGCAATTTGAGAATATTATGATGACATCATACTTAATATTTTACTCACAAGAAAAAAGGGTCCCAATTGACTGTAACAGTTTGTGAGAATGTTAAAAAGTGAAACTAGGGAAAGAAGAGCACACAGAGAACCTTACTATTATGAATCTACAGAATGCTTGGCATTAGTACCTTAGTAGACACTAGTAGTAATGACTACCCATTAAAAAATTTTTAAATTATAAATATGTTATACATTACCAGCGGACTTTTCTAATATCAGTATCAGTTGATTAAACTTGATAAATTCTTAATTTTTTATTGAAAATTAAATCCATAGGAAATTTCCACATTTTAAAAATGTTTATTTATTTTGAGAGAGAGACAGAGAGAGCGTGGGCAAGCAGGGGAAAGGCAGAGAGAGAGAATCCCAAGGAGGCTCCATGTTGTCAGCACAGAGCCTGATGTGAGGCTCGATTCCACAACTGTGAGATCATGACCTGAGCCGAAAGCTGACATTCAACTTACTGAATCACCCTGGCACCCCTCCACATTTTTAAGAAGAAAAATAATTCTAAGCAGTCAAAACAATTTTACAGGGCTAGTGAGTACAGGAAATTCCTTACTATTTTCAGGAAAGAATTCCTTTCCTTTCAGCTTTAATAAATGCCCCAACTTGTGAAATAAAAGTCATCATTTTGTTTTTAATGTTTATTTTTGAGAGAGAGAGACAAAGGGAGGGAGAGAAAGAGGGAGGGAGAGCACGTATAGGGAAGGGGCAGAGAGAGAGGGAGACAGAGAATCCAAAGCAGGCTCCAGGCTCTGAGCTGTCAGCACAGAGTGTGATACAGGGCTCAAACTCACAAACTGCGAGATCATGACCTGAGCTGAAGTTGGATGCTTAAACAACTGAGCCACCCAGGCACCCCAAGAGTAATCATTTTTAAAAGGAAGATAACTATATGTTTTAATGATCCTAAGATGTCTATTCAAAATATGCAATATTACTCATATATTTCCCTTCCAACCGAGTTAGTTATTCCCTCTCCTGTGATACACTCTGTAGCTCATACATAGTTCTCTAACACTTTCATATTGTGTTGTATTGTTTGCCATAAGGCAAGGATCATGTCTTAATTATATCTAAATTATTAATGCCTACTGGTTCCTCAAAAGTTACACATAATTTACAAAACATAATGATTTTTATAAAACAGTCCCAAGCACAGTAACAGTACTCATACTGAAAAGACATCTCTTATTAAAACTCCAAATATCCTGTTTTATTTACTCATTTAGTTAGTTAATAGAGAAGCAACTTACAAATAATAAAAATAAAAATTGCTCCTTAGAGAAGAAAAGCTGAAGTTTTAAAAACAGAATCATTCTGTATTTTTTAACATTAATTAGCTTAGTACTGAGATTAAAATAAGAAACTGAACTGAAATCAAATAGAGATCAAGGATGCATATGGGAATGCCTGCCAATACTCACAAACAGTAGAGAATAATCAATGAACTTTTAAAAATGTATTGATATTTTAATTTCCTAAGACCACCAGTAACATAAAGAAGCATGAGGGGCACCTGGGTGGTTAAGTTGGTTAAGCATCTCACTTCGGCTCAGGTCATGCATGATCTCATGGTCCATGAGTTTGAGCCCCGTATCGGGCTCTGTGCTGATAGCTCAGAGCCTGGAGCCTGCTTCAGATTCTGTGTCTCCCTCTCTCTCTCCCCCTACCCCACTCACACTATCTCTCTCTCTCTCTCAAAAATAAACATTGAAAAAAAACTTTTTTAAAGCACAAAATATTAATAACATCTCTAATCTTTAACGTAACAAAGCTCTAAGTGACCTGTTCCCTAACTCTAGAGAGTGTACTCTCCTACGTCTCCTGCATGAAATGCCTACCTCTCATTTGCATCTATCTTATTGTTTTCAAACCTTAGCTGAGGAATCACCCCTCTAGGAAGCTTTTCCTCACTTTTTCATCTCCTTGCCACTCTCAATTTGAGTATGGTGTTCTCCTTTGTGCTTCCAAGAATGCCTTTACTATTATACTGACCCTAATACCTGTTTATACATCTCTCCATTAAGAACAACGATGTATCCTTTTCATGTCCTTGAACTTAGCACAATATATGGCTTACTTAGTAACCCAATAAATGATGACTGAATGAACAAATAAAAATTGGTCATAATAGATAAAGTATGTCCTCATTTATATTTGAACACTGTAAAATCTATTCTCTACATCAAAAATATCAAGCCCTTATTTCTAGCTTGTGCAAAGAGGTTTTCTCCTCCTCTTCCCATGGAGAAACACCTTGTCTTTGAAGATGCTCCCAATGGTGTGGGGACAGCCCTTGCAGCCGGCATGTAGGTGGTCATGGTTCCAGATGGAAACTTGCACCAACACTTGACCTCAAAGGCCAGCCTGGTGCTGGATTCCATGAAAGACTTCCAGCTAAAGCTATGCAGTTTGCCCCCCTATGATTGAGCTGCCTGCCATGCACTCTGGGCACCATGGCCACTGTGCCCATTCAGGTGACCCAACGGGTGATCTGACCCAGGAAATCACCATGTGAGCAGTCCTTTCAGCCCATGAGGTTGGCCTTCTCATCCCTAGTGAGCTTGGCTTATTCTGGCTAGTGCTGACAAATCACAATGACACAGATGAGAAACACCAAAGATAGTCCAGAAGAGAGATCAAAGTACTCATGTGCGTAATCATATGTAATATGTAAATGATCATACGATGTCATTATATGTAAATAATCATGTAATAGTCATATATAACAAATATACACACATACATGGTTTGTATGTGAGTGCCTGTGTATGTATGTGTGTGTAAGTATTAACACATGCACACATATATACATAAAATTCCTCCTTTTCAAGACAAAATGAAACTATATTTGTTTTTTTGTTTGTTTTTTCTGTTTCAAGTGTTACATTTATTAAATGATTGCAGCATATGTGAAGTCCTCAGAATAATGCCTGGAACATAGCAAACATGCAGCAAACTTTAGCAGACATTAATAAGGACCATTAGTTCATATCCTAGGAGCCTCTCCTCAAATTAAGGAGTTATGTGAATCACCTGAACTGTGTGCAAAGTGTGTGTGTACATTTTTCTGGGAAAAGGATCTTTGATATTCCTCAAACTCTCAAATGGGGACTATTACTCCTGGCTCCAAAAGAAATTTAGAATCATTACCATAGAGACTGATAGAAAATATTAGACTATATTCATTCCCTAAGAGCCTAGGGACCACAATTTTTTTTTTTAAATTTGTTAATAGTTTATTGTCAAGTTAGTTTCCATATAACACCCAGTGCTCATCCCCACAAGTGCCCTCCTCCATGCCCATCAGCCCTCTTCCCCTCTCCCCCACCCCCATAAGCCCTCAGTTTGTTCTCAGCATTCAAGAGTCTCTCATGGTTTGCCTCCCTCCCTCCCATTTTTCAACTGTGAGTTATTAAAAAAATTATGGTAATGTATACAATTGTGGGGACGGTTGGTTATCTATTGATTGTTGCCTCTGACTGCTTTACAGTTTTATATCTGGTCAGCAAATTCAACATTAATGATCACCCATTTATGGGTCTATTTGAATTTTCCCTCAAGCTGACTGTAACATTTTACTGGATCCCTCACCCATTAATTGAGTTGAATAAAATCTTTGACACCAGTTTAAACAAACAAACATGTCAAGTCCTAAAAGAGTCTTATGGGGAAGACTTTCTACTGAATAAGATCTAAAATAGTTTATAAACACTGGTACAGTTCTTCCTATCCTGGAAATGGTAGCTAAATTAGGGTTCACCACAGAGGTCAAGAGCTAAGAAATTAAAGTATCTGATGATATTGCCCAATAAATTACAGATGTTCCTTGTCATAAGCATAAAGATTGCCCCATTCTGTAAGATTACATATACTGGTCCAAACACAATCCTTTTTTAAATGGAAGGGAAGAAGCATGTTCTTACAAAGCCCAATTAGAAAAGAATAGATTAAAGAATCTGTCCAATTCAGTCCTTCATCTGGTTGGATTAGAGATTCAAACCTATGACTGCTATGTATTGATGAAAGCACTGATTACCTTATCTAAAGGGGTACACATTGTCTTTTGGCAATCAAACCTCATATTTCCACAGTGCTATACTAAACAAGGCACCCTTGGATCAGAGATTAGGTCTTACTCCTTTTTGGATCATCAGCACCTAACTAGAGCCTAGGATATGGCAAGTGCTCAATAACTACTTGCCGAATAAATTTTACCTGAACAGCCTCATCACGTGCTTGTTTTTCTTCCTGTCTTCGCTGACGTTCTTCCTGTAACTCATTAAGCCTTTGCTCATATTCCTTCAATTTTGATAAGACATCATGGCGCTTATTCTGGGCTTCAAGGGTATTTATGAAGGCAATTTCATTTACCTTCAATAAAAACAAAGAAAATGAGTTTCAAATCAAGTTAATTTTAAGACACACCAACAAAAATAAGAAACCCAACATCAGTCTTATATAAAAATATAAATCACTAAAGGCATAAAGCACAAATTAAATAGGAGTCTTTCCCTTAATGTTTAATTCAAAATGGGTAATAATCCATTGTATATAACAAATCCATAGGCCTTAGAAAGAACTGACTTAGAATAAATAAAGATCTGCCAATGAAATAGCTTTAGGTCAAAAAACAAATTAAGATTCTTACACAAACATCTTATAAGTTCTACTTAATTCATTATAATTGCGATTATATAAATTACATTAAGACTTAAATAGGTATGTACATGATTTTCTAATGAGTCTGAGAAGGCAAAACTTAAAATAAGTGACACATGATTTTCCTTCATATACCAAATACATGACAATTAGGAACAAGGTAGTAAAAAATACACTATAGCCTCAACTTCACATATATTGATACTTACCAGCCAAGTTTTTCTAGAAAGTAAAGTTTTATAAATAAAGTTTAGCTAAAGATAAGCCGAAAAATGTCATTTGGGATTAAATTTCTCATTTTTGAAGACCAGAGGGAAAGCAAGCTGCAGTGAAAATGGTGGACTAATTACAGGGAAGCAAACACCGAGACTGACTCTGACAGAAGAGACTCCAGGAATCCATGCTGGATGGAATAAACCTATCACTAGATAGGTTATAAATCTCAGACAGGAGAGTTTGAATACAGTTCTAACCAAGGCTTCCCACTCATCTTGCCATGTGGCCTCTTTTGTAAGTGAGATGATAATATAACCACCCCTCAAACTGTACGGAAGGTATAAGACAAACAGCTCTAGTGAAGGAAAATGAATCATACTATATCAGGGCTCACATGTTAAGCATAATCAAGATGAAAGAAAAAGGAAAGGGGACTTAATGCTCTAGACAAAATAACAAGTAAAATAAAATGAGAAAAATGTGCAAAAATAAGATAAAAAATTTCAATCTGTGATGTTGGCCAAAGGGTACAAAGTTTCAATGATGAATAAGGTTTAGAGATGTGCAGCATGATCAGGACACTTAACAATACTGTAGTCTTGAAATCTGCCGAGAGATCTAAAATCTTTTCAGCACATATGCAAACACACAAATGACAACTAAGGAGGGGTGAGAGATATGTTAATTAGCTGGATTGTGATCATTCCACAATGTATATGTATATTAAAACATCGAGTTGTAAATCTTAACATATATAATTTTGATGTGTCAATGATATCTCAGTAAGGCTATAAATAAATAAAAAGATAAGAAGTTAACTGGAAAGTAAAAAACCCAAACTGGAAGAAAACAAAACCAAGAAACATCAGAAAATACTAGGCAAACTTTGTAATAAAGAACTTAATAAAAACCTGAATTTAAAAGTGGCAAAAAATGATAAAACAACATAATAAAAGATTAGAAAGCTAAACAAACCTAAGACAAAAGTAACACTATCATAGAATTAATTGCATTAGAAAAAGCACAGAACAGATAAAGATGGCAAAAAAAAAATCGTTAATAAAGGCAAGTCTTTTGGTAAGGTAAGTCAGAACTTAAAAATGAAAATTTATGTATAAGTAACAAACTTTGAATATAAAGAACAAATGAAGATAGCCTAATATAAGGATGAATAACATTTATAGTTAAGAACAACAAAAGAAAATGTTGCAACATATAATACAAAAAATTTTCCATGAAAAATAAAAAGCAAATTGAGAACTGAAAGAACCCACATTATTTCATAAAAAATTTTCAGAAAATCAGTACCAAGAATTATAAAAAATTACTGTACCAATTAAGTACCAAGAATTATTAAAATTACAAAACACTAAGGAAAAAGAATAGCTCTTTTAAGCTTCTAAGCACTAAACGCAAATCACCTATAAGAAGAGAGGGAAAAAATCAGTCTGGCTTCAGGCTTCTTCCCAGAAGTAGTTAATGCTAAAAGAAAATAAAGCCTATAAAATTTTGAAGGAAAACCATTGTGAATGATGCATCTGATCTCTAGCTAAAATGTATTCAGATAGAAATGCCATACAGCCTGAGGCAACTGGGTGGTTCAGTTGGTTAGAAGTCCTACTCCATTTTTTTTTTTAATGCTTTATTTATTTCTAGGAGAGAGAGAGAGAGACAGCGTGAGCAGGGGAGGGTCAGAGAGAGAGGGAGTCACAGACTGAAACAGGCTCCAGGCTCTGAGCTGGCAGTCAGCACAGAGCCCGACGCGGGGCTCGAACCCACGAACCGCGAGATCATGACCTAAGCGAAAGTCGGACGCTTAACCGACTAAGCCACCCAGGCACCCCAGTCCTACTCCATTTTAGCTCAGGTCATTGATATCATGGTTCCTGAGATCCAGCTCTGCACTGGGTTCTATGCTAACAGCATGAAGCCTGCTTGGGATTCTCTCTCCCCCTTCCTCTTTGCCCCTCCCCCACTCAAACATGTGTGCCCTCTCTCTCTCAAAAATAAATAAACTTTAAAAATATTAAATTTTTTTTAACATTTATTTGTTTTTGAGAGAGAGAGAGAGAGAGAGAGAGAGAGAATGCAGGGTGGGCAGAGAGAGAAGGAGATAGAATCTGAAACAGGCTCCAGGCTAGGAGCTGTCAACACAAAGTCCAACATGGGGCTCAAACCCACAAGCCACAAGACCATGACCTGAGCTGAAGTTGGATGCTTAACTGACCAAGCCAACCAAGTGCCCCAACTTTAAAAATATTAAAAAAAAAAAAAAGAAAAAGAAATGTGACAGCCTTAGCTATGGAAGAACTCAAGGAATAGAGCATTTATAAGCTCTTCCTGAAAAAATCACCTGTTAATAAAATCCAGCCAACTAAAGACAAAACAAAAACCTCATCCATTTATATACTGAAGGTAAACTACACTAAGGCATTTATAATTTCAGAGCAATGTATAAATGTTATCTATCTTAAAGTAAAAATAATAAAACTATGAAAAATTGTTGGGAGGAGATTAGGGACAATGGAAAGAAACAGGAGTGCTAATGTCCTCAAAACTGTCATAAACTGAAATAGGATGTAGTAAATATAATCATTCCAAACTCTTAATTTTTTCATAATTTTCATAACCTTAGAAGAATATTTTAAAATGTCTCTTGTGAGAAACATTTATTACAAATCAGTAATTCCCTCAATTGTATTGCTATTTTACTTCTACCTCTTAAAATGGAAATAAAATTACCTATGGGATACAGGAGTGCTGATGCATGGGGGCACATGTACCCCAATGTTCATAGCAGCACTCTCAACAATAGCCAAAACATGGAAAGAGCCTAAACGTCCATCAACCGACGAATAGATCAAGAAGATGTGGTTTACATGGAATACTACATGGCAATGAGAAAGAACTGAAATCTGACCATTTGTAGCAACACAGATGGAACCTGAGGGTGTTCTGCTGAGCGAAGTATATCAGGCAGAGAAGGACAGATACCTTATGTTTGCACATATAGGTGGACTAGGGGGAACTTAATGGAGGACCCTGGGGGAGGAGAAGGGGAAAAATAGTTGGGGAGAGGGAGGGAGGCAAACCATGAGAGACTCTTGAATGCTGAGAACAAACTGAGGGCTGACAGGGGTCGGGGAGAGGAGAAGAGGGGTGATGGGCATGGAGGAGGGCACTTGTGGGGATGAGCACTGGGCATTATATGGAAACCAACTTGACAATAAACTATTAAAAAAAATGGAAATAAAAGAGTTTAATACTTCTATTTCATAATATCATTTATAGTATAATTCCATTGTTTAAAGTTACCTATTCATGCAATCTGAACATTATTCTTGAGAAATGTCTGGGACAGTATTTACCATTAGGAAGATACACAGTGGCTATTTCTGACAGTGGAATTTTGAGTTGCCTTTGATATATTGCTTCAATAATTTAAAATGAGAATGAATTATTTTATCATAATAATGATGTGGCTACTACTCTTAATATAAAATAATATTAAAGAAATCTAGGGTACTGTATTTATACTAACACTTGGAGAAAAGGGAAAGTCTCTGAAAGTTTTTGAGCTAAGAGGTAATACAATAATACCCTGCTGAAATATTAAAGAGAGTAGGGACAAAAGGCAAACATACCAACTACAAATACTTAGGAGGGAAATTAAAACAACAACTGGTGGCAGTTGTCATAAAAAGGAAAATATACGAGAGACTACAGAACTATAAAAGCTGCAGTTGAATATATACATGGCTCAAGGGGGAAGAAGTCAAAAAGACTAGCTTATCTTTTAAAACAACAACAGTAGCATAAGTGAATCAAAGTAAATGATCAAAACTTTTCCAAGTCTAAGTGAACGGGAAATTAGGGATAATCATTATCTGAAATTATGTATTTCAGGAAGCAGATGGTTTGGGAGATAGAGGTGGTGAGCTGATGAGTTCCACTGAAAGCAAACATCAAGCAACAGACAACTGAATCCAAAGATCGATTGTGCCCACAAAACAAATCTCAGAAAGACTGAAGTCACGCCACGCATCTCTTCTGACCAAAATACTACGAAATTAGAAATCAACCACAAGAAAAAAATCTGGAAAAAACACAAATACTATGGAAATTAAGTAACATACTACAAAACAATGAATGGGTCAACTAGGAAATCAAAACACACATGGAGATAAATGAAGGTAAAATAGTCCAAAATCATTGGGATACAGCAAAAGCTATTCTAAGCTGTTCCTATAGAAATACAGGCCTACCTCAATAAGTAAGAAAAACCTCAAATAAACAACCTAACCTTCCACACGCTAGGTGAAAAACAACAAACAAAATCCAAAGCCAGTAGAAGGAATGAAATAATAAAGATTACAGCAGAAATAAATTAAATAAAAACTAAAAAAAAAAAAAACAAACAAAACACAGAACAGATTAATGAAACCAGTAGTTCAATGTTTGAAAACATCATCAAAATTGATAAACCTTTAGCCCGACGCATTGGGGAAAAAGGAAAAAAAAAAGACTCAAAATCAGAAATGAAAGAAGAGAAATAACCAATACAAAAGTATTGGTTACAAAAGATTACAAAAGATTATAAGAAAATATTATGAAAATTTATGTGTGACCACACTGGACAACCTAGAAGAAATGGATAAAATCTTAGAAACCTGTAACTTACAAACTGAATCAGAAAGAAATAGAAAATTCGATCTGGCAGATTATAGGCAATGAAATTTTAACATTTAAATAAGAATTAAAACCTATACTTCTCAAACTATTCAAAAAAAGAAAAGTAAAAAAAGCTTCCAAATTCATTTTATGAGGCCAGAATTACTCTGTTACCAAAACCAACACCAGACAATACAAAAAAAAAACAAAAGAACTACAGAGGAAGATCTCTGATGAACTGGGTGATGGGCATTCAAGAGGGCACTTGTTCAAAGGAGCAATGGGTGTTACATGTAAGTGATAAATCACTAAATTCTACTCCTGAAACCAACACTACACTATATGTTAACTTGGATTTAAATAAATAAATAAAAATGAGACAATGATATTAAAAAAAGGAAAAGAAAATTCCAATTTACAATGATGTCTGTAAGAGTACATACTCAGGAATAAATTTAAATGAGTTGAAAGACTTTCGCATACTAAAATCTTCAAAGCACTAAAAAGACAAATGTATAAATGTAACAGAATTTTATAACAACAATCAAGATAAAATGGTATTGGTGTAAAACCAGGCATAGAGACAAATGAAACAAAATAGAGAGAAACAAACCATACATATATGGTAAACAGCTTTTCAACAAGAGTACTAGGGCCATTCAAATTAAAAGGGACAATCTTTTCAAAAATTGGTACTTGAACATTAGCTATCCCTATGAAAAAAACCCTACTTAAGACCATACACAAAATTTAATTCAAAAGAGGACACAGACCACATTGTAAAATTTAAAACTCCTACAAAAAAATTAAGAGAAAATCTTAGTGATCTTAAATTCTGACCAAGATTTTTTAAAGAGGACACAAAAAACACATAGTATAGAAGAAAAAAGTCAATACATTGGGCTTGATCAATTTTTAAAACTCCAAAAGACACTCTTAAGAAAAGGAAAAAGCAATCCAAGGACTGTGAAAAAGTATTTGCAAAACATAGATCTTAGTATCTAAAATACAAAAAGTCCTCTAAGAAATCTTTTCATTTATGACAATGTGGATAAAACTAGAGAGCAATATGCTAAGTTAAATGAAAATGACAAGGAAAGACAAATGCTTCATGGTATCACTTATATATGGAATCTTAAGAAAAAAAGTTGAACTCATAGAAATAGAAAGTAGAAAAGTGGCTGCCAGGGGCTGAGGGTGGAGAAATAAATAGGGAGAGGTTAGTAAAAAGATATAAACTTTCAGTTATAAGAGGAATAAGCCCTGAGGATCTAATGCATAACACAGTGACTACAGTTGGTAACACTATATTGTATAATTGAAATATGCTAAGAGAATAGAACTTAAGTGTTCTCTCTCTCACACACACACACAAAAGATAAATATGTGAGGTGACGGATGCATTATTTTACTTGATGAGGGGAATCCTTTCACAACGTATATGGATGTCAAATCATGTTGTATACTTTATATACCTTACTATTTGTCAGTTATATCTCAGTAAAGCTGAAAAAACTCAAGAAAAAACCAATCTAACTTTAATAAGTGTACAAATGTTAGAACAAACATTTCACCAAACAAGAGCTAAAGGTATAAAGTTAAGCACATAAAAAGGTGTTCAAAAACTAAAATTAAAACCAAATGAGATACTGTACACATATAGTAAAATGGAGCGGCTAAAATCACAGTGTGTAATCATGTCAAATGTTGATGAGAATATGGTTAGTTAGAACCCTCTTCCACTGCTGGTAAGAATGTCTACCACTACAAGAATAGTAGCTTTTCAAAAGTTCTCATTACACCACTTTGCTTTTACAAGAGACCTACATCTTTTCTGTAACCAAAAGAAATCCAAAAAGAATTTCTGCTTTATGAAAAAAAGGCAAAATGCAAAAACTGTATTCAGTGTTTTAGGGTGAGCCATTACAGAGCTAGCACACCCCAAATAGTGCAAGTGGACTGCACACTTCTTCTGCAGGAGCTACACTCAGCATCTCAGCTTTAGGCCACCATAGTTTCGAACTGTGTCTGTAAACATCTGTGCTTTATCTCAATTTATTTTGTGCATCCATTAGTAAGATGGGTTCTAACATATCAGAAAAGACTAAAAGAGGTTATTTCTGGGGTCTAGGAATACTCAAAAATTTTTCCATATAAATTAGTGGTAATTGGATCTTTACAGCATTTCAGTTTACAAGAGCTTTCATAGGAACAATTTACTTTTAGATAGTAGGGGAAACTTACATAATAATCACTTTGGAAAACTCTTTTTTTAAAAGTTCAACATGAACCTATCACGAGGCTCTGCTAATTCATTCTTAGGTATTTACCCAAGAAAATGAAAGCACACATCTGCACAAAGACTTATACATGATGATTCACAGCACCTAGATCTATAATGGCCAAAAATTAGAAAGTAAACAAATATCCATCAACAGGTGACTGGATTAACAAATTATGGTATTTCTATACAATGATATACTTCTCAGCAATGAAAAGGAACTGATATACACAACTGTATGGATGACATTCAAAATAACTATGTTGAGTGAAAGATGCCAGAGGAAAAGAATATATACTGTATGATTCCATTCATAGAAAATTCTAGAAAATGCTAACATCTATAGTGACAAAAAACAGATCAGCAATTGCATAGTAACAGAGTTGGAGGAAGGAATGAATACAAAGAAGCATGAACAAACTTCTGAGGGTGATGGAACTGTTTATTATCTTCACTGTCTTGATGGTTTCGGGAATATATACATGTCAAAACTCATCAAATTGAAGCTTTACATATGTACTATTTATTGTCTGTCAATTGCACCTCAAAAAAGCTGTAAAAACATAATATACACTCAAAGGGTTACTGTAAGTATATGATATTGCACCTAATAAGTTTTAGTGAGCCTGTTATACTGGCACAGAATAAACACTTCATAAATATTAATTAACAACTGAAAAAAGTACTTGGGTAACTAATTCAATGTTCAAAGCACCTAAGATATACCTTAGCTTCTTCCTCTTGTGCTTTTTTAACAATTGCTTGTAACTGCACCTCTCGTTTAAATTCAGCATGAAGTAATTTCTCTTCCATCATCCTGCGTCGTTGATCTAATAATTCTTCCTTCCACTTCCGGACATCTTTCTCCTATATACAGTTATCATGTCATTAATTTCAGCATATATAGTAATTTAAAAGAACAGTAAACAGATAAACAGCTTAGGAATTATAAAGTCTAGAACCTAGAAAGGCCTAAAAGAGCATGACTAATGATTGAGAACACAGATTAGGAAGCCAGACTGCTTGAGTTCATAATATACTTTGGTCACCTGCTAGCTAAAATCAAATGATGGCTCAAATGAGTGGGAATAAAACTAGCATTCAACTGAAGTTGAATTTTAGTTACATAAATATGTGTTTAACAACCTAAAAAAGTATAATGCAGAAACAGTACTGGATTAAGAGCTAGACCACAGATATTTAAAGCCTTTGCTTAGCAAATTATTGGTAATGTGACTCTGGAAATAGCACTTCACCTCAGTTTTCACACCTGTAAAATGGGAATCAGTAGGTCTAACTCTGTGATCTACAAAGAATTCTGGTGATTACAACAGACCACATATGTGGGGCACCTGGGTGGCTCAGTTGGTTAAACGTCCGACTTTGGCTCAGGTCATGATCTCACAGTTCGTGGGTTCAAGCCCCGCATCGGGCTCTGTGCTGACAGCTAGCTCAGAGCCTGGAGCCTGCTTCAGATTCTGTATCTCCCTCTCTCTCTGACCCTCCCCTGCTTATGCTGTCTCTCTCTCAAATAAATAAAACATTAAAAAAAAAAACAGTATTTAAAAAGACCACATATGTAAAACAGTGTTGAAATAATAACCTATTATACAAATGGAAGGTGGAATTTATCATTAAAATTAATCAAATTAATGGAAAAATTAAACCAGAGAGCCTCTAACGTCTTGTACAATTTCAAGAATTTATTATTCTGTTTGCAGGAATACTTAGAGATTACCTCATATATAAGAAATTAAAATATATAATTTTACCTGTCTTAATAACATAGTGAGAGGTAAAGTTGTTGTGTTAAAGCATTTCTCTAAAGCTGAAATTAAATAACATATTAACTCTTACAGAATCCTACAACATAGAGTTTTCACTTTGATTTATTGATTCTGAATGATTAAAATAAAAATAATGACAAATTTTTAAGATTCAGGTAAAGAGGCTGGCTCAGTTGGTTGAACATCCGACTCTTGATTTCGCCTCAGGTTATGATCCCAGGATCATGGGATCAAGCTCTGTGTCAGGTTCTGTGCTGAGCATGGAGCCTGCTTAAGATTTTCTCTCTCTCTCTCTCTCTCTCTCTCTCTCTCTCGGGGTTCCTGGGGGCCTGCATTGGGCTCTGCGCTGACAGTGGCAAGCTTGTTTGGGATTCTCCACACACCCCCACCACCTCTCTCTTTGACCCTTCCGCACTCATGCTCACTTTCTCTCTCAAAACAAATAAATAAACAAACATTTAAAGAAAAAGATTCTCTGTCTCTTTCTACTACTCCTCTCCCCCACTCATGCTCTCACATAAAATAAAATAAAAATAAAATACAGCATCAGGTAAAGAAAAAAAATCACAGATTTCCCTCTTTTCCCAGTCAACTTTTCAACTATACTAAAGAGAATCTTATACTACAGCTCATTTTTTTAAAATATTGGGATTATTTGTTCTAACTATCTCTCCCAAATTTAAATTACACATTATAAGTAACGCAAATAATATATTTTTTAAGATTCTATTTTACTTTTAAATGTTTGTTATTTTTAGAGAGAGAGAAAGAGACAGAATATAAGTGGGGGGGTAGAGAGAGGAAGACCCAGAATCGAAAGCAGGCTCCAGACTCTGAGCTGTCAGCAAGGAGCCCAATGGCAGGGCTCCAACCCACAAACTGTGAGATCATGACCTGAGCCAAAGTCAGACATTTAACTAACTGAACCACCTTGGTGCCCCAAGATTTTATTTTTGAGGAATCTCTACATATAACATTGGGCTTGAACTCACAACCCTGAGCTCAAGAGTCATTAATATGCTCCATGGACTGAGACAGCCAGGCACCCCAATGCAAATAATATTTTAACCTATGCATATTAGTACACTTTTCTAGTACTAGAAGGTAACAAAGGAGTTCACATATACTGTAACAGTCACATATCTTTTGTCATGTTGTTTTAGGTATTTGAAGTACACAGACTCCAAGATGGTTCGCAATGATCCCAGCTACCTGGTACTCAGACCCTTGTAGAATCCCCTCCCACACTGTATCAGGATTGCAACCAACAGAATACAGCAAAAGTGATGGTCTATCAATTCCAAGATTAGGTGATAAAAGGCAGGGCAGCTTAGATTTTGGAAGCTCATTTGTTCTTTCCTTCTATCCATCTCTGTCTTCGTCCCCTTCTCCTTTCCTCCCTTTCTCCTGGATTACTTTCTGTGGGGAAGCCAGGAGCCATGTCATAAGAACACCTGGGCTGTGGAAAGGCCCACATGGCAAATAAATGAAGTCTAAGGCCAACTGCTAAAGAGGACCTGAGGCCTGCCTAAACCACATGAGTGAGTCCAGAAGTAGATCCTGTAGCTCCAAATGACAGCATGACTGTAAATTCATGAGAGGTCTGAATAAAAATCATTAGGCAAGCCACTCCTGGTTCCCTTGCCCACAGATACTGTGAGTTAATAAACATTAGTTGTTTTAAGCAGCTAAGTTTTAAGGTCTTTTGTTATACAGCACACATAACTAATACAATACTCATCTATATTTGCCACGCTGACATAACAGTAAGAATGACCATACACTGAGCATCAGCCATCCTAGCACTATGCCCTGTTATATATACTGTCACATTTAACCATCACATCATGTTAATAATTAAAATTGTCATTTTAAAAGTAAAGAAACTGAGGGGCGCCTGGGTGGTTCAGTTGGTTAAACGTCCAACTCTTGGTTTCGGCTCAGGTCACGATCTCATAGTTCATGAATCCGAGCCCCACACTGGGCCCCACAGTAAAGGTTACAGAGCCTACTGTGGATTTGTCTCTCTCTCTCTGTCCCTCACTGGCTTATGCGCACACAGGCGCTCTCTCTCTCTCCCTCTAAAAATAAATTAATAAACAAATATTTTTTAATTTGAAAAAGAATGAAAAGAAAGAAAGAAAGAAAGAAAGAAAGAAAGAAAGAAAGAAAGAAAGAAAGAAAAGAAAGAAACTGAAATGTAATATTGTCAAGTAACTTCCCCAGTGCATATTTTACTATGTGGTACAACCAGGATTTGACCCCTGCTGGCCATCTCCAGACCCCATGTTCTTTCCACTATATCACACCAACCAGAGGCTGCACTGCTCTAAATATTCTAAAAATCTCTTCTATAAATTCAGTTAGTGCCCCCACTCATTCAAACCTGATCATCTGAAGCTCAAAACTTTCCTAGCAACTCATCCTACACTGTCCACCAAACTCCCCAGAAAATAACAAAAGACAAAATGCAGCTTCAATAATCCATGCCAACTCTGCAAACATCGATTTACTAGCTGATTTAGAAATATCAATTTTTTTATTTTGTAGGTAACCTTCTGTAATTCAATAGGTAGAAATGCTTTTGTTTCCTAAGAAATTTAATTTTTATAGTTCTGCTAGCTTCTCCCAGGCCCAAATAATAGTCAAGTTAAAAATGAGCCCGTCAATTTAAGGCTATCAGAATTTTCTAAATATTAAAAACTCACCCTTTCTAATAATTTCTGAAGCTTTAATGTTTTCTCTTCACGTAACTTTTCCCTTAGCTGCTGTGCTTTCATTTGTTTTTCTTCATGTTTTTTCTTAGATTCTGCAATCGTTCTATTAACACAAACAAATGAATAGATAGAAGACACAAATGTTTACATGATAAAGCCAAAAATTATTTCTTTAGTCTTTATCATTCTAATAAATACAAAAAGTATACGAAACTAATTTTGGCCTAACATTTCAGGAAAACATTGTCACTTTTCAATGGATCTGTAACTACCCTGAAGAATATGCCTTAAAACGTTGTAAAGCAATTTTACTAAAGAGTAGTCAGTTTTCCTCTTGTGAAACATTTCAAATTAATTTTCAAAGGCCAGACCTTTTGCGAGATGGTGAGGAAAGTTTTTCATGCATGTGAATTCCATGGCCTGGAGGTCTAGCAGGTTCCTCCTCTACAATATCCCCCCAGGATGTATTTTGGCGCCAAGTTTCACGAGCTGCCCAGAAAAAAAGAAAACCACCATTACTGTTTAACCACATACCTCTATAATACCAACATTTGAGAACAGATTTTTTTTTTAAATTTTTTTTAAATGTTTTATTTATTTCTAGGAGGGAGAGAGAGAGAGAGAGAGAGAGAGAGAGACAGCGTAAGCAGGGGAGGGTGAGAGAGAGAGGGAGTCACAGACTGAAACAGGCTCCAGGCTCCGAGCTGGCAGTCAGCACAGAGACCGACGTGGGGCTCGAACCCACGAACCGCGAGATCATGACCTAAGCGAAAGTCGGACGCTTAACCGACTAAGCCACCCAGGCGCCCCGAGAACAGATTTTTAAAACGCATCTGCATTCCCACTGTAAATTAGTTATTTTACACATATAAACTCCATGTAATAAGATAATCTATTTTAAACCCCTCTGGTTGCACACAATGCACACAACGTGCACACGCACGCGCGCACACACACACACACACAATACCTTCATAATCTGCAAGGACATCGTTCCAGTCCATAGACATACCACAGAAAGATACACTCCCACTGCCCATGCTGGCCTAAAATGTAATAAAGAAAAGTGAAAAATATTTGAACACAATTATCACCTTAATGAAATGTAGATGTAATTTTCTTACCTGTTAACAGACATTTAACAAACAGTTCAAAACCAGAAAATAGCTATACACTTCTCTTAGTTACAATAGTCACCAAGTTAAAACATTATAGTCTATACACTTTAAGAGCAGAGACAAATCAAGTAAACTTAAAAGAAACATACTGTCTGCAATACTCATAGTACACATCAGAAGAGCTCAAGATTATTCACTGGGCATTAAAATTTAATAGAAAAATATTTAAAACATTTACAGTTTCTTTCATTCTGTGAGAAATCCCTCTTATCAACGTACATATCCTGAATGCATAGTGACAGCAAGGTTTGCATCATTTGCTTTTTATTAGTGAAACAGAAATAAAAGTAAATACCTTAGATTCTATTTCAACCTCTGCAATTTCAATGTGAGTAATGGTGAGTTCTTACTTTTTCCAAGATTTCCATTTCTTGATTTGTAAAATGAAAATAACAACTCCCAACTTGTCATCTGCATTATATATAAAAATACTCTGTCATGGTAAAGTGCTAGAAAAAGATTTCCTATTGCTTTGGTATGAACTCTAGGTCCTTCTGGCCCTAAGAATTTTATTTCTAAAAGTGATGTTTTGGATAATTATGCTAAAAATTCTGAAAGCTCACAGAAAGAACCCGAAACGGTGGTGAAGCAGGAGGATCCTAGGCTTGTCTTGTCTCAGGAACACAACTAGGTAACTATCAAATCATCCTAAATCCCCCCGAAATCAGCCTGAAGACTGACAGGACAAACCCCACAAGTAAAGAGAGAAGAGGACACACTGAAGAGAGTAGGAAGTGCAGACATGGTTTAGGGGAGAAAAAGATCATGGGTGCTGTAGAGAGAAGGGAGCTGTGATCATAAGGAAGAGTGAGACACAGAGACAGAGAGAGAGGGAGAGAGAGAGAGAGAGAAGCCCAGGAACACACAAGGAAAATGTTTCCCCAAAGCCACTAGCTTGGAAAACGAGAGGGACTGAATTTTCTGAGTTCTTGCAACCAGCAGGGTTTGAGGCCTGGAGTTTTAAAGGTCAGCAGGCTAAGCTGGGATGGAGTCCCAAGGGCACAGCCCTGCTCCTAGAGAGGAGGCAGGCAAACAACCCTAGGGCCAATCAGTGTGGAAACAGTGATCAGAAGAACACGGGGGCACACAGTGGTGAGATTATCCCCTATTCTAGGAGTGTTTCCCAGAGAGGCAACATTCATGGAGACTCCTGTCCAGGAACAAAGAAGCTGGCTGAAGACATTTCCCTCCAACACCCCTCAGCATAAACACAAGGCCATCTGAGGGAAGCAGCTCAGTGCCAACATTGGCTGCCTGACTTGCTTACACCAAGCCCCACACCTCTGTGCTCTGGGGGGACTGCCTTTCTCAGTCAGGCTTGCCTCAGCCCCAGCATGTGGGCCCCTCTCTCAGAAGAACAGCACAAACTCCTGCCCACACCATGTCTCCTGACCAGAGAGTTCTACAAGACCTTGGTTCTGACAGAGTTAGTGTCAGGTCTTAATGCACAAACACACCAGAACACATCTAGTTAAAACTTACAACATTTAGGCCAGGGACCAAACAATGCCCCCAGGAAGCAATGAGAGGCTCTACAGACAAGTGGCCTGAAGGACAGAGCAGCTAAAACACAACAGTTAAAGCATGTGTAGCACACACCAGAGCCACTCCCTGAAGTGCCAGGCCCTGAGCACTACATGACCTCTTCTTCATAAGGCCATTATTTTCAGGAGAAGGAGACATAACTGGCTTTTCTAACACAGAAAAGAAGACAGATACTCAGATAAAATGCCTAGACAGAGGAATTTATCCCAAATGAAAACAAGATAAGGCCATAACAAGAGATCTAAGCAAAACAGATATAAGTAACATACCTGATGGAGAATTCAAAGCAATAATCATAAGGATACTCACTGGGCTTGAGTAAAGAATAGAGGACATCAGTGAGACCCTTACAACAGAGATAAAAGAGTTTAAAAAAAAAGAATTAGCCAGAGATGAAGAATGAAATAAACAAGATTGGAAACAGGCTTGATGCATTAAACAGCAAGCTGGAAGAAGCAGAGGAATAAACTAGTGACCTAGAAGATAAAATAACCAACAATAATGAAGCTGAACAAAAGAAAGAATAATTATGCAACACAAGAACAGACTTAGGGAATTCAGTGATCCCATCAAATATAAAAATATTTGTATCAAAGGAGTCCCAGAAGAGAGGGAAAAGAAAGCAGAAATTTTATTTCAAGAAATAATAGCAGAAAAATTCCCTAAGCTGGGAAAAGAAACAGACATCAAGATGCAGGAGGCACAGAAACTCCTATCAAAATCAACAAAAGCAGGCCAACATGAAGATATATTGTAATCAGGGGCACCTGGGTGGCTTAGTCGGTTAAGCATCCGACTTTCGCTTAAGTCATGATCTCGCGGTTCGTGGGTTCGAGCCCCGTGTCGGGCTCTGTGCTGACCGCCAGCTCAGAGCCTGGAGCCTATTTCAGTCTGTGACTCTCTCTCTCTCTGAACCTCCCATGCTCACGCTGTCTCTCTCTCTCTCTCTTCTAGAAATAAATAAAACATTAAAAAAAAAAGATATATTGTAATCAAATTTGCAAAATACAGTGAAAGAAAAAATCTTAAAAGCAGCAAGACAAAAGAAGTCCTTAACTTACAAAAGACCCATCAGGTTAGCAATAGACTGCTCCATAGAAACCTGGCAAGCCAGAAGGCAGTGGCATGCTATACTCAATGTGCTAAATAGAAAAAATCTGCAGCCAAGAATACTCTATCCTGCAAGGCTATCATTCAGAATAAAAGGGGAGATACAGAGTTTCCCAAACAAAAACTAAAGGAGTTCATGACCACTAAACCAGCCCTGCAAGAAATAGTAAAGGGGACTCTGAGTACAAAGACCAAGAGTTCATGACCACTAAACCAGCCCTGCAAGAAATAGTAAAGGGGACTCTGAGTACAAAGACCAAGAGTGACAAAGTCAAGAAAGGATCAGAGAAAATCTCCAGAAACAACAAAACAAGTAATAAAATGGCAATTAATACATATCTATCAATAATTACTTTCAATGTAAATGGACCAAATGCTCCAATGAAAAGACACAGGGTGTCAGAATGGATTAAAAAAATAAGACCCTTCTATATGCTGCCTACAAGAGACTCATTTTAGACCTAAAGACACCTGCAGATTGAAAGTGAGGGAGTGGAGAAACATTTATCACTCAAATGGATGTCAAAATAAAGTTCAAACAGCAATACTTATATTGGACAAACTAGATTTTTTTTTTCTTGCGTTGTCTTTATCCTGCTTTGGTATCAGGATAGTACTGGCCTCATGGAATGATTCTGAATGTGTTCCTTCTCTTCCATTATTTTTAAGATTTTAATAAAGACTGTCATTATTATTTTTTTAATGTTTGGTAGAATTCCAATGAAACCATGTAGTCTTGGGCTTTTCTATGCTCTGAGTTTTGATTCCCAATTCCAATTTTCATTCTCGTTATTGTATAAGATTTCCTACATCTTGAATTCAAGATTCATGATTCAACCTTGGTAACTTGTATGTTTTTAGGAATTTTCTGCTTGTTTGTTTTTTTTCCTAAGTTATTTGATTATTAATATATAATTATTTATAGGAATTTGTTATTGTCTGTTATATTGTTTTCTCTTATGTTTTTCATTTTGGTTTAGGAGTCTTCTTTTTTCCTAGTTAATGTAGTTAAAGTATTGCCAATTTTATTTCTTTTCTTTTCTTTTCTTTTTTCTTTTGGAAAAACTGGTCATGACTTTCAATGTTTTATTATTGCTTACTCTGATCTCTACTTATTTCTGATTTTTCTTTGTTATTTCCTTCCTCTACTAAATGTCAGCTAAGTTTCTTCTTTTCCTAGTTCCTTGTGGTATAATGTTGTTTATTCACTTCAACACTTTTTCTTAATACAAGCATTTACAGCATCTAGCATTTGCTTTTTGCTGCATCCCATAGGTTGCAGAATATTGTGTTTTTGGGACACCTGGGTGGCTCAGTCGGTTGGGCATATGACTTCAGCTCAGGTCATGATCTCATGGTTTGTGAGTTTGAGCCCCACTTCAGGCTCTGTGCTGACAGCTCAGAGCCTGGAGCCTGTTTCGGATTCTGGGTCTCCCCCTCTCTCTGCCCCTCCCATGCCCCTCCCTGTCTCTCTCTGTCAATAATAAACATTAAAAATTTAAAAAAATATATTGTGTTTTCTTTTTCTTGTTTTGAGACATATCTTGATTTGCCATTGGATTTCTTATTTGGGCCATTGCTTGTGCAGTACTGTGTTAATACGTGCACATTAAACATTTAATATCTACATGTAGATTTTCCAGCTTTGCTTTATTGTTGATCTTTAGTTTGTACCATTGTAAATGGAAAATGTACTTGGTATGATTTCATTTTTCTTAAATTTGTCATATTTGTTGTCTCTTTTTATGTGATTTAACCAAGGGATTCTTTTGTGAGTACTTAAAAAAATGTCTGTTCTATTATTCTTGGATGGAATGTTTTAAACTTATCTTTTAGAACAATGTATTCTGAAGTACGCTTCAAATAAGAAATGTTCTTGTTGGTAAAAAAAAACAAAAAACAAAAAACAAAACACCTTTACCTGAGGGTGCTCATTTAAAATAAAGCATTATCAGAGGGGAGACAGTTGAGGAACGAGTCAAACAGGTGAAGGGGATTAAGAGTACACTTATGAGGCGCACTGAGTCAAAAAGTACAGAACTGCTGAATCACTATATTATACCTGAAAGTAATACAACCCTGTATGTTAACTATACTGGAATTTTAAAAAAAATAAAAATTTTAAATTTTAAAAATAAAAGCTCACAGAAAAATCACTGTCATTGTCAGTTTCAATATTAATATCATTGTTTTCTTCTGCTTCAATCTCTCTGGTTAACTGCTCCTCTTCAGCAATAGCACTAGCAATGGCTTCTTCATTGGCCTTTTCTAGACGATCTGCTAGCTCTTCTTTTTTAGCAAGAACTTCTGCCATGGACTACAAAGTTAAAAACAAACAAACCAAAGAATCATCAATTAAGTGGAAAGTGATCATTTCTTTATGTACTAATGACACACTCAACAGTATACATAAAATAGCATCGATCTAGAATTATAAAACATGAGGTTCAGTATAGTCCAACCATTTGCCTGCTGTGTGCCTGGGAAGCTTCTTAAAACCAAGAGACTATTTTGTATCCCATAAAATGGTACAATAATCCATGACTTACCTTCATTATACAGCTGTGTATGAGAAACTGTAAAGTTATACAAATAACAGGTATTATTATTAATGTCAAAGTATGAATTTCATTTGAGTACCAAAATTCCAAACAGTTGTAGATCAAATATCTTTGAAACAAAAGAAAAATACTATAAAGGGAATACAGAAAGGTTTTATTCAGGAATGGTGATGTTACTTTCTAAACACATATAGCTAACTGAAAAATATGCATTAGAAAAAATACAAATAATATATCAGAATCATTATTTAATAAATCCACATGATAAGCTAAAATTGTGTACTAGAAACCCTAAAGTAACACTGAAATAACAAAGATTTATGACTGATAAGCCAACATAGAAGATAAAACGGAATTAGCAAACATAATCCAAAAGAAGGGAGAAAAAGAGAGTGAAGAACAGATAAGTCAAAGAGAAAACAAATGGTTAAGATGGTATATTTAAAGGAATCATATTAATAATCAATAATTTAGGCTGGAATAGTTTAAATACCTCAAGTAATAGAGACTGTCAAACTGGGTAAAAAGCAAGACCCACACATATGCTGCCCACAAGAAACTTAACTATGAGAATATAAACAGATTACAAGTAAAAGTACTAACATACTAACACTAATCAAAAGAAAACTGAAATATTAGTATCAGACACAGGAGATTGCAGAGCAAAAATATCAGAAGGAATAAGAAAAGTCATTTCATAGTGATAAAAGGGTTAATTCATCAAAAAGACAACAAACCTAAACATTTATGGACTTAATAACAGACCATCAAAATAAATGAAACAAAAATGGACTGAACTGCAAAAGTAAATATACCTACTGGGAATGTAAAATGGTGCAGCCAGTTTGGAAAAAAGTCTGCTAATTCCTCAAAAACGTTAAACGTAAAGTTGCCATATGACCCAACAATTCCACTCATTGATATTTACCAAGGAGAAATGAAACCATATATCCACACAGAAACTTATATACAAATATTTAAAGCATCATTATTCATAACACCGAAATATGAAGACAGCCCAAATGTCCATCAACTGATGAATGGATAACATGTGGCATATCCATACAACGAAATATTAATTTGGCCACAAAAAGGAATTAAGTACTGACACAGGCTAAAACATCAATGAACCTTGAAAACATCACACCCAGTTCTGAAAGAAGCCAGTCACAAAAGATCACATATTGTATTCCATTCCCATGAAATGTTCAAAACAGACAAACGTACAGAGACAGAAAGCAGATCTGTGGTTGTCTAGGGCAGGAAGGGTGGGGTGAAAGGGAGTTACTGCTAATGGGTACTGGGTTTCTTTCTGCAGTGATGAAAGTACTCTAAAACTAATGAGGTGACTGTTGCACAAGTCTGTGAATACACTAAAAAGTTTTTTTTTTTTAATACTGTCTGGTATTGTGAAACACTGAAAGCACTTATTATTTAGTAAATGGTGTCAATTTTTTGAGTAAAACTCAAGAACTTTGGTTATTTTGTGCTCGGTTCTTAAAATGACATATTTTGCTTATTTTTAATTTTTTAAAATTTTTATTTATTTATTTTTGGTTTTGGTTTTTTTTTTTCCTTTACAAATGGTTTATTGTCAAATTGGTTTCCATATAACACCCAGTTATCTCAACAAAGTTGTTTAAAAAAAAAGAAATAGTGGGGCACCTGGGTGGCTCAGTCAGTTAAGTGTCCGATTTCAGCTCAGGTCACGATCTCATGGTTCGTGAGTTCAAGCCCCGCGTCGGGCTCTGTGCTAACAGCTAGCTCAGAGCCTGGAGCCTGTCTTTGGAGTCTGTGTCTCCCTCTCTCTCTGACCCTCCCCTGCTCATGCTGTCTCTGTCTCTCCCTCAAAAATAAATATTTAAAAAGAAGAAAAAAAAAAAAGAAATAGCTTCACAGTTATATTCAGATATTCAATACCCCTCTCTCAGCTGATACAACATGTACTGAAAACTGGCGTGGATCTAGGAAACCTGAACAATACTATCAACAAAATTGACCTCTAGGTATTTTGACAGAAGAAATGAAAACATATACTCAAAACAAAGACAAACATTCATGGTGCCATTACTCATAACAGAGAAACTGGAAACAACCCAACTGAATGGATGAACATTCTATCCAATCCACAACTGAATGGATGAACATACTACATTACATGCATACAACAGACTATTCGTAAAGACAATAAAAAGAATGAACTATTAATACACACAACTACGTGGATGAACCTCAAAATAGTTACACTGAGTAAAAGCCAAACAAAAGATTATATTACTCAATTTACATAAAGTTCTAAAAATGCCAAGCAATATATGATGACAGCAGAATATTGACAACCTGAAAAGGAAATACAGGGAAGGTCAGAAAGGAAGGCTTACCAAGGGAAATGTGAAAACTTTCAGAAGCAATTAGTATGTTCATTACCTTGATTGAGGTGATTTTTTATAGGTATAAATACATCCAAATGTTAACAATTTCTGTATTTTAGATACGTGAAGTTTACTGAAAATCAATTATACCTCAATAGAGGTATTAAAATATGCAAATGCTTGAGTCCCAACTTATAACTGAATTTGTCTGGAGTGAAGCCTGGGCACTGGGATCTTTTTTAAAGCTTCTTCTTCCCCTCATTTCTACTTCCCCTCCTGATAAGCTCCCTGCTAAAATACAGAAGATTGGGCCTGGGGAATAGAGGGCGGAAGGGAATTTAGGGAGAGAAAAATTCTTGCATCATAAGCTTTTTCTCTATAAAATCCTAGAATATTATACAAACTGAATGCTGCTAACATGCAACAAAGACCTTACAACTTAAGAACAATTTAAAAATCCAAATATTAAAGTTGAATATATTTAACTCTACAGAAAGTAAGTTCTCATATGAGCCTATTTGCTCTCTCAATTTTACCTTTCCCAGAGTACATTTCTATTTACTCTCTGAAGACCTGAAAAGATTTTAAGGTAGTAGTAGAGCTTATGAATGAAATAATGATTCAATGATCCATATACAACTTTTACTATTTTCACACTGTAAAATTCACACAAATACCTACATACATCATTTTTTTTAATTTCCAAATTTGCATTAAAATTTGAAATTTTAGGGACAACTGGGTGGCTCGGTCAGTTGAATAACTGACTCTTGATTTCAGCTCAGGTCATGATCTCAAGGTTCATAGGATTAAGCCCCGTGATGAACTCAGCACTGACAGTACGAGTCTGCTTAGGAGTCTCCCTCTCTCCCTGCTCCTCCCCAGCTCATGCTCATTCTCTCAAAATAAATAAACTGTAAAAAAAAAAAAAATTAAGTTTTAGTAAATCTAAAAACCCAGATCCACAGTAGCTAGGTTTTATATTAGATATTAGCATATTTTTTACAACAATGGCAAAAGTTCAGCTTAAATAGAAAGGTCTGACCACTCATTTTCTTTTTATTTACTTATTTATTTTTTAATGTTTTATTTATTTCTAGGAGAGAGAGAGAGAGAGAGACAGAGAGAGAGAGAGCGTGAGCAGGGGAGGGTCAGAGAGAGAGGGAGTCACAGACTCTGAAATAGGCTCCAGGCTCTGAGCTGGCAGTCAGCACAGAGCCCGACGCGGGGCTCGAACCCACGAACCACGAGATTATGACCTAAGCGAAAGTCAGACGCTTAACTGACTAAGCCACCCAGGCGCCCCTGAACAGTCATTTTCTACCAAAATTTCTGTTGAATAAGAGAACTGCAGAACTTTTTTTTACCTTTAACTAGCTACAGGACTATTGTATTGAGAAAGACGACAGTTCTGTCATCACAGGCAGCAATTCTGTACAACCTCCCACTAAGAACCTAAACAATGAGGTACATATAGAGCAATCCAAAGATTTAACTCCACCCAGACAAATCCAAAAACAAGTTTTTCAAAATCTTGTTTTAGTTAAAACTCCTCTAAACACTCTAAAATATACCAATATTCATATTGAAAGCAGAGTATGTAAAGTATAAAATTTGATCCTGAAAATAACCAAGAGTTTTTAATGTTCTACCACAGGCTTATTTATATATGTGATCAAAATAAAATGGATGAAAGAATTTTTAAATAACTATTTAATGCTTATTTAAGTATGGGATCTTTTTCCTCTTCTGAAATTTGATTCTCACAGAATCAACTGGCAAAATAAGTAATGAAATGGGATACCTAGCTATGAAAATAAAAAACATAAATATAACCAATTTCTATCCCATACATTAAACCTAGTACTTACACGACCATAATTATGTTCAACCTTTAAGAACAGGCACACTAAAAGAGCCAAGTTAAAATATAATTTGCTCTTTATTTCTCATTTAAAAATTTTTAAATGTTTTTTATTATTACTATAGCCCTTATTTTTCCCTTAAACAACTCATATCAAATTTCATCTATGTCTAACGTTATTATCTAAGATATATAATTTGATCTGTTGATAGCACCTTTTGGCATGATAAAGCATTAAGTTTTTAAGGAAAGTACAGTATATGGTGGCCATTTAAAAAATAAAATTTGATGGGGGGCCTGGGTGACTCAGTTGGTTAAGCATCTGACTCTTGATTTCAGCTGAGGTCATGACCTCATGGTTTGTGAGGTCAAGTCTCACGACAGTGTGGAGCTCTCTCCCTCTCTCTCTGCCTCTCCCCCACTTGCAAACGTGCATGCTCTCTCTCTCTCTCAAAAGAAATTAAAAAATAAAATAAAATAAAATAAAATTTGAATGATTTTTCTCAGCAATTTTTTATGTGCACCTATTTCTTCTGAAAATTACTTTTAAACTAGAATGACCCATTCTGGATTATCTTCAGGTCAAGTATCGTATTACTAAAGTGGGAAACAGAAAGACATGAAGACAAGTAAGTAGTCATCTAAAGGCATAAAACCGTAATTCCAAATCAACACATTTTTAAAGGTTCTGTAATAGGGATGGTAAATAAATTTAATCTTAAAGACCAACTCCAAGCAAATGATAGAGGCTATCTAAAGTACTCTATTAAGAGAGTTTATAAAAGTCCGGTAGGCAACATTTTCCCATACATCAGAATGCTAGATATTGTATGGAAGACTTTATTGTTACTGGTTTAGTTTCTTAATGCCAGACTAAAAAACATTTGATCAAATCACAAAATGAATGATTTCAGCAACAGTTATTTAACTTGGACAGTCTAATTTTCTTCCTCTATAAAATGAGAAGCATCTCAAAGCTTGCTGTAAGAATAAAATGTTAAAAAGAAATAACATGTACAAAATACTTTATGGTGTAAAGTAACACAATTTATTATTATTAGAGTTTATGTCTCCTTAATATATTTACTCAGAATTCTGATAAGTTGTTCTTACCAAGTTAGCAGCACTCACATTTGAAATATCTGAAGGGTCCATTTCACTTTCTATCCCTGCTTTCTCTGCTGAAAATATGTCCTTTGCTTGCAAAGGAGGCGTATCAGTTTGCTGAATAATTGAAACACATTCTGTATCAATGTGAACAGCAGGTATTTCAGAAGTTCGCACAGAATGGTCTTGTAAAGTACTACTGCCAGAGCTCTTGACATCATCCAATGTATTCACTGTGAACTAACAAAACACATTTACAGAATGAATCAGAGATAATAAAAAATACTCAAAAACTACTCCATTGTAGAAAAAATGATTATACTAAACCTATCAACTAAAGCAGTAGTTTTTTCTATGTTTCAAGTATAAGGAAAAAAAAACATTAAGTAGCACAAATTTTATTTGCACACCTACTATGGAGCGTTAGCTGAAATGCTTTATGAAATTAAGCTATATTGTAATTATATTTTTATTTTAGTAGGCTGATTCTTGATGAGCATTTTATATACATCACAAAAGAAATTCTAATAACAAGTATAATACTTTGTCTTATATTCAAATAACCAGAAGTATTTACGTGGTTTTTACAAAGATTGTCTAGTATCAGATGAAGGCACTTTTCAGCAAAATATATACTTTCAGGGCATTTTACTCAAAACAAGATACTTCTCTCTTTAGATAACATTAGCAAACCTCAAAGTATCCTTCATGTAAAACCACATGGTACACAATACCAATTCTCAGGTATAAAAGAGAAATATACCAAAAAAGTATAGTATATTTGAGCATGCAATTCCTACTTAGATTTCAATACCCTCCCCCATTACCTTTTAGGAATATTTAACACATAACCAATAAAAATAGAAAAATGACCTAAGTCAAATAAAATACTCTCTTAAACTAATTACCCATTTTTTAAAAACTTCCTAGGTTACTAAATAGCAACAAGTCTTTATTTTCACTTTGTAACAAGAGTACAGAAAGAATGGTGCTTTGTTTTCCAATTATACTCAGAGTAATGAGCTACAAGTAGAACTAAAATCTAAAATTGTTAATTTGAAACCCACTCACATCACTATTTAAATAAACATTAGATAAACATTGCAGTGGCCATGAAACTCCCAATTTGATTAATTACTTATATAAATATGAAACTTGGTCAAGTCTTACAAACTACTTTTCAGAATTCTACCAGTGGTCAAAACTTTAAGTGTCCCAAGGTGCTGATTTTAGTGTTAAGTATTATTTAAGTTGTATCACATTGTTTACATCACTATCAACATTATCTATATATCATTCACCACAGTTTATAATCTTCATGGCAATATTTATATTAGCATTACTGATGTTTACAATATAGTCAATGCTGTTTGTTAAAAAATCAGTATCATTTATACAGTAAAATCAAAGCTAAACTATAAAGTGATGTTGAAAAAATATAAAATATGTTATTTCCATTTTTAGAATGATAGTGGAAAAAACAAATATTATCATTAGCTTGGACACCAAGAACAGTGAACTTTTTATATATAAATATTTTAGCAATAGTTCAATTACTCAAAAGTCATATATATGGATTATTCCTAAAATCCTAATATAAATTTATTCATTAGACAAAACCAGTGTAATTTTTATATTGTTAAATTTTATACCTAAAATATATGTTAGCAAGAATGCTACATGTTTGACAAGTGATACAAAAAGATTTCTACATCAAGTTTACCTATATTAAAAAGTTTCTGAAAAGGTTATACAACAAAAGTACTGATTATTTTCTGTGTCTAGGATTTTGCTCTATAATGCAGTAAATTCAAGGCAACATAAGATACTGCTCACATGGAGCTTCGATCTCACATGGGCATAAAAAATACATACGTTAAGGAGTTACAGAACATCAGGTACAATGTACAATTAAGAGCCATTATCATCATTCAGAAAAAAAACACAGAAGTTGAGTACAGTTTCCAACAAAAATAAATATCCTAGAGGTTAAAAGAGAAAAGTTTAAAGCAAAAATACTACATTCTAAACTGAGAAATATTATAACTATTTTATAAATTTTTAGTTGGCCCCTGTATCATATAATCTCTTATATTTCATTTTATACAAAATTATACTAATTGAACATATATTTTTATGTAAACAAATGACTAAAAAATGCATTCCTTGAACAAATAAGTAAAATAAATTTCAAGTGGACTAAGCAGGAATACTGAGAATATCATCTTTAAAGAATTATATTAAATACTGGCAAATGACTCTACACTTGAATTGCAGGAAGTAAAAGGAGAAGTAGTTCAAAATGATCCTTACTTTCATTACCATTTTTAATAACATTCCAAATGAAGCAGCAGACCACCATTTAAAACAAGTAATTCAAATTAAGAACAAAGTTGGTAAAATTAATATATGCCCCTAAATGTGACACTAAGGACAATCACTTTGTTTCTGTCAAAAATGCATAAGCTAACCTGGATAAGGAACTGAAGGGCATTTTACAAAAAAACAAAACAAAACAAAAACCATGCAATGCATTCTTCAAAAACATTAATGTCAGGAAAGATAAAGATAAACTGAAAAACTGTATCTGGTGAAAGATGTTAAAGAAACAAAGCTAAATTTATAATGTGTAGTTTGGATTACGGCTGAGGGACAAAATTCTATGAAGATAGGTCACGTGGGTGGCTCAGTTGGCTAAGCATCCAATTTTAGCTCAGGTCATGATCTCACGGTTCATGAGTCAAGCCCTGCCTCAGGCTCCACAATGTGGAGCCTGCTTAGAGTTCTCGGTCTCTCCCTGTCTCTCTCTCTCTGCCCTTTCCCCCCTCAAAATAAATAAGATGAATTTTTAAAATTCTATGAATTATTGGTACATGAATATGAATTATAAATTAGGTGAATATACTATATAGACATCAAATTCCTTAAATTTTACAATTAAAATGGTTAAGTAAGAGTTTATTCTTTGTAGATACATGCTATAATGAAGGTGAATCATTATGATGTTTGAATATTGTTTAGTATACAATACATGTGTGTGACATGCAAGTACGAAGAAAGAAGAAAAAAGGAAAAAAATGAGGCAAAATGTTAATCTGTGACTCTAGGTAAAGAGTATAGGAGGGTGCATTGTTCATTCTTGTAACTTTTCTGGAGATCTGAGTTTTTTTACAATAAAAAGTTAAAAATGAAGTAGGAAAATAAGACATTCCAGCATAGACATATCCCTTACAAAAAAAGTAGTAAAAGGATTTTCAGGATGTACTACCTGGGTTCTTTCAGCAAGAGGATGGTCACAAGAGTGTAATGAGTCTTTGGACCGAGATTCTATAGTATTAGAAGGTCCATCTCCATCAAAGTCACCTTTCTGAATGCTTTCATCAGGTAAAAGTTGTATATTTTCTTTATCACTGTCATCCTTTGACCTTAATGTTTCTGCTGCTACTGAAACTTTTGTCATCACTGCTGTTGATCGTGAGCGAACAGGCCTTCCCCTCTGAACAGTCTCCCATCCTTCAGCATCTTTCCGTTCTATGCAATTGAAGGAAGGAAATAAATCAATATTTCTTTAGATGATAAAAATTTTCAAAACCTATAAAATAAACGCTTTTCCAATCTAATTCCTATTAAATGTAACTAATATACAAACATGACACTAATTATACAAAGTGCAACGTGGGTGTATGTGCATGTGTAACGTCTATTACAACTACACTGTAGGGCTGGTATGATTTCCCATGTTTTACAAATGACACAACTGAGATTCAGATTAGGACTGACATAAGGCCATGGAGTCAGAAAGTAATAATCAACATTTATATAGTGTGTACTGTGTGCTAGTAGTGCTCCAAGTGTTCTACATATAGTAACTCTTAATCTCCACAACTCTGTAATACCATTACTATCATCCCAATTTTATCATTGATAAAATTTATCATTTGTCACGTCACTTACCCCATTTATCATTGAAAAAAATGAGACAAAGAGAGGTTAAGTAATTTCCCCAAGGTCACACATTCAGTAAAGGTAAAGCCAAGGTGCAAGTTTAGGCAAATTGGTTCTGGTGTCTATGTCCCAGTGGCTACATAAAAACTGCCTTCCACCTCCATTTTCAGAATCCAAACATGGGCCTACCTCCAAAGTCCAAGTTCTTTCCTCTATCCTAGTACTAATAACATACATCTGACTGTATGTTAGCACAGAGCCAGCTTTGGATCTTCCGTCCCTCTCTCTCTGCCCCTCCCTTGCCTGTGCTCTGTCTTTCAAATAAATAAATATTTAAAAAAAATAAAAATACAATTGAACTATATGTTATATACAAGAAATTCATTTAAATACAAGGTTATATGTAAATTTAAAGTGAAAGAATAGAAAAGATGCAACATACAAATACTGAAGAAAGCAGGAGTAGTTATATTAATATCAGATAAAGTAGACTTCAGAGCAAAGAAATCTCTAAAGAAATAAAGACATATTATATAATGATAAAAGCATTGCACAGTGAAAACATACATCCCTAAATATGTACACACCAAATAACATAAACTCAAGATACACACAGAAAAAACTGATAAGGATGAAACAAAAAAGAGAAAGATCTACAATTACAGCTGGAGACTTCTAACTCCCTCCCAGGGACTGACAGAACCAGGTAGAAAATCAGCAAGTGTATAAAAGAATTGAACATACAACCAACCATCTTGATACATCAGCATATACAAAACAGTCAGTCCATTCAATAACACTAAAAATGTTTTTTCCCAAATATATACAGAACATTCAGTATGACAGATCATATTCATTCTATAAAATAAAATGAACCAATTCTACAATAAACACAAACTACAAAACTCAACCAAAATGAAACCAGACAGATAGTCTCATAATTGTTAAAGAACTGAATTTTTACTTTAAAAAGTTCCCCCCCAAAATCTCCAGACCCAGATGGTTTCTCTGGCAAATTCTATTAAAGACTTTTAAAAGGATTTTAAAATTTTACACAAGTATTCCAGAAAATAGAAGAGGAGAGAACACCTCCCAGCACCAAAGCCAGTTTTACTTTGGTACAAAAACACAAAGACAGTACATAAAAATAAAACTAAGTAACAATATTTCTTATGAACTTAGATGTAAAACTCTTCAACAAAATATTAGCATATCAAATCCAGCAATGTATAAAAAGAATTACAAACCATTACCAAGTAGAATTAATTACAGGTATGCAAACTTGGTCAAACATTCCCCCCCCCAAAAAATCAGTGTAATTCACTACTGTCCACTGACTATACAAAATCATATGATCTTATCAACTGATGGAGAAAAAGTATTTCACAAACTCCAATATCCATTCATGAGAAAAATTCATTAAGCTATAATATAGGGGAACTTACTCAACTCAATACAAAGCCATCGACAAAATACCTAAGGCTAACATATAATTAATGATGCAAGAATGAAAGAATGATTTTCTCCACAATCTGGAACAAGAAAAGGATGTCTCCTCTCACCATGCTTCTTCAACATAGTACTGGAAGTGCTAGACAGTGCAAAAAGGCATGGGAGGTGGGAGGGAAGAAAAGGAAGAAATAAAACTGTCCCTATTTTCGGATGACATGATTGTCTACATAGAATATCCCAAGGAATTACATAACAATTCCAGAATTATTACGTAAATTAAGTAATGTTGTAGGATACAAGCAAATGCATAAATCCATTGCATTTGTATATACTAACAGTGAACATGTGAAAACTGAAATTTAAAACAATTTATGATTACACTAAAGAAAATGAAATATTTAGTAGTAAGTCTAAGAAAAAAGGTACAGAACATGTACCCTAAAAACTACAAAAGGCTTATTTAAAAAAGAGAACACCTATTAAATAGAAAGACTTACCATGTTCATTAAAAAATGAATGCTGATTAGAAAATTCAGCATTGTAAAAGTGTCGATTCTCTCTAAAATGATCAACAGCATAATGTAATTTCTATCAAAATACTAGCAACATTTTTTTAAACATTAGAAAAGCTTACTCTAAAATTTATATAGAAAGACATAAAACCTAAAAGAGCTAAAAACAATTTTTTAAAAAAGGATAAAGTAATCACACTACTCAATGTTAAGGCTTACTATAGAGCAAGAATAATCAAGACAGTACAGTATGGGTCGAACAACAGACACACAGATCAATGAAATAGACTACTTCAAAACCCTGAAATACATCTACACAAATATGCCCAACTGATGGTTGATAAAATTTCAATAGAATTTCCAGGGCACCTGGGTGGCTCAGTCGGTTAAGCATCCGACTTTGGCTCAGGTCATGATCTCACGGTTCAGGAGTTTGAGCCCCGCATTGGGCTTTGTGCTGACAGCTTAGAGCCTGGAGCCTGCTTCGGATTCTGTGTCTCCCTCTCTCTCTGCCCCTCCCCTGTTCATGCTGTCTCTCTCTCTCTCAGAAATAAATCAAAACATTAAAAAAAAATTTTTTTTAAAGAGAATTTCCAACAAATGGTGGTAGAGTAACAAGACATCCAAGGCAAAAAAGTAAACCTCCATCTAACTCACACTTCACCCAAAAATTCACTCAAAAAGTATCACTAATTTCAGATGTAAGACTATAAAACTTTTAGCAGAAAAAAAAAAAAATCTTTCGAACCTATGGCTAGACAATGAGTTCTTACACTTGACACCAAGAGGATGATCCATAGGTAGGCCTCATGGGCCTTATCAAAATTGAAAAATTTTTCCCCTGCAAAAGACTGTGAAGAGAATAAAAAGAGAAACAACAGACTTGTAGGAAATACCCAAACATGTCTAGAATACGTAAAAAAGTCTCAAAATTCAACAGTAGTATTACAGACAATCCAAGCAGAAAATGGGCAAAAGATGTGAACAAACATAACAATGAAGGGTATATACAAATGGGAAATAAGTAAACGAAAGACATTCAACATCATTAGCCATTAGAGAAATGCAAATTAAAAACCACAATGAGGTATCACTCTATATCTATCTGAATAGCTAAATACAATATAGTAAAATTATTATATACTAATAATAGATGGGGAGATGCAGGGTTAGAAGGGTGTTATGTAAAGGATATGAGATTACTTTTGTTTTCTTTTCAGTTCTACTGAGATATAGCTGACATATAGTATCGTGTTAGGTTAAGGCGTACCACATATTGTTTCATATATGCATATATCAAGAAAGGATTACCAAAATAAGTTTAGTTAGTATCTAACACCTCACACAGTTACAAATATTTTTTCTTGAGATAAGCACTTCTAAGATTTACTCTTAGCAACTTTCAAATATATATACACCACATGTTCTTTATCCACTCATCAACCAATAGACACTTAAGTTGTTTCTATGTTTTGGCTATTGTAAATAATGTTGCTATGAACATGGAGTACAGGTATCAGTGTTTCCATTTCTTTTAGATATATACCCAGAGGTGGGATTGAGGGATTCATAGAGTAGTTCTATTTTAATTTTCTGAAGAATCTCCATACTGTTTTCCATAGTGGCTATACCAATTTATTCCCACCAACACTGTACAACACTGTACAAAGGCTCCACAGCTCCCCTTCCTCCGCATTCTCTCCAACATTTGTTATCTCTTGTCTATTTGATAACAACCATTCTGACAAGTGTGAGGTCATATCTCATTGCCTTTCCCTAATGATTAATGATGTTGATTGAGCCCCTTTTCAGGTACCTGAGGCTAGTGGATACTTTTTTGAAAAAAAAAAAAAAAGCCTCTGCCAATTTTTTAATTATATTGTTTGTTTTTTGCTAAAGAGTTGTATGAATTCTTTATGTACTTTGGAGTATTAACCCCAATCGAACATATGATTTGCAAGTACTTCCTCCCATTCTGTAGGTTACCTCTTCATTTTGTTGATTTTCTTTGCTATACAGAGCTCTTTAGTTTGATGTAGTCCCACCTGTTTTTTGCTTTTGTTGCTTTTTTTTTTTTTTGGTGTCAAATCCAAAACATCATTGCAAAGACATAAATTTTTGAGGTGATGAAAATGAAAATCATTGACTGTGATTATGGTACTACATTAGTGTTAATATACTAAAAATAGATGAATTATAAACAGATGAATTGAATGGTACATGAATTGTATCTTAACAAATCTGGTATAAAAAATTAAAAGCAAAAAATTTAACAGGAAAAAGTAAGCTGATTTCTCAGACTTATTTCTGAAAAACTGAAAACTTACAACACTGTGAAAACTACGTTTTTTATGAGTATCAAGACCATACCACCAAACGATTCATTAAAGGAAAGGAATTTTATTTCAAGGGGAAAAAAATACAAAATGCTCATTCTTATAACTCGGAATGTTAACTCATTCTATTTTTTAAAATACAGTGACTGTTGGGACACCTGGATGACTCAGTCAGTTGAGCATCTGACTCTTGGTTTTGGCTCATGTCATGATCTCATGGTTAGTGTGCCTGAGCCCCATGTCAAGCTCTACACTGACAGTGCAGAGCCTGCTTAGGATTCTCTCTCTCCCCCCACTCTGCCCCTCTCTGTCCTTGCCTCTCTCTCAAAATAAGTAAATAAACTTCAAAAATATTTTTAATAAAATAAAACGCAATGACTGTATTAGTATTGTATATATTAAAATAAAGGAAAAAAAGACCTGTAACTTTTTATTTCAGAGTTCTAGACTTTGAAATCTGTTGAAAGTACATTTAAATTTTTGTGCTTTTTTTACTTTTTATTATTTGTATTAAAATATGCAATATAGATAAAATAATATTATGATACCCTCATACACTGTTCGTGGGAATGTAAACTGGTGCAGCCCCTCTGGAAAACAGTGTGGAGTTTCCTCAGGAAACTAACAATAGAACTCCCCTATGACCCAGCAATAGCACTGCTAGGAATTTACCCACGAAATACAGGAGTGCTGATGCATAGGGGTACATGTACCCCTATGTTTACAGCAGCATTCTCAACAATAGCCAAATCATGGAAAGAGCCTAAATGTCCATCAACTGACAAATGGATCAAGCAGATGTGGTTTATCTAGACAATGTAATACTACATGGCAAAGAGAAAGAATGAAATCTGGCCATTTGCAGCAACGTGGATGGAACTTGAGGGTGTTACTCTGAGCGAAGAAAGTCAGGCAGAGAAGGACAGATACCATATGTTTTCACTTACAAGTGGAACAGGAGAAACTTAACAGAGGACCATGGGGGAAAGAAAGGGGAAAAACAGATAAGGAGAGGGAGGGAATAAGAGACTCTTAAATAGTGAGAACAAACCGAGAGTTGATGGTAGGTGGGGGAGAGGGGAAAATGGATGATGGGCATGGCGGAGGGCACTTGTTGGGATGAGTACTGGGTGTTATAGGAAAACCAACTTGACAATAAACTATAATAAAAAAATAGTATTATGAGCCCCATGTTCCAATTATCCAGCTTTAATAATTACCAACATTCTGCCACTCTTATTTCATCTAGTTCCCCTTCCCTATTGTTTTTTCTGAAAGATTTTAAGGCAAATCCTAGACATCATTATCATTTCTCCTGTGAATATTCAGTATGTGTCTTTAAAAGGATTTTTAAAGAAATATAACAATATCATTATGATAAACAACAAAATTAATATTATACCTTAAATCATATCCTACCCAATCTGAGATCAATTTTCTTCCGTGTTTAACTTTCAAAAATTTCTCATGTTATTATGTTTGTCTTTTAAATATATATATATAAATTAAAAATATATAACCAACCTTATAAAAATCAGACACTCCAAAAAAACACTAAATTATGAAATTAAGTTTAATGAAAGAGTTTAGTTTCCAGTTAATTTAACAGACTCACCCTTAGGAGCAGTATGATTAATAACTTCACTTTTTAAAGGAAAGAAAAACACTCCTCTTTTAAAGCTTCCTTACAGAAAAACTGCTTAACACTTGGACCTAGTCCATAACCAATATGATGGCCAACACAAACACTATCACGTAATTAAAAAAAAAAAGTGAAATGATTGAAGCAAGTCAAAGAGGACTATATCAAAATAAAAACTATAACATAGGTCTCTTAGAACTAAGAAATTAGCTATGAACAAATTACTTTTTTAAAAAACCTTCAATAAAAACTATATTGAAAAATCACTCCCATAATGAAAAATGCTTATTGAACACAGCAAATCATGCAATTAAACTGTCAGAGAGTGTTTAAATATTCAGAATAATCTTAGAAGTACACGATATTTAAAACTGTATTTCATATCATAATTTTTACACTCCAAGAACTTGTATAATTTTTTAAATTTTATAAATGTCATTAATAAAGTAGCACTAAATACAAATTAATACAACCAATAATTGGAAAGCACTAGAATTATCCCAACCTGACTGATGTGTTATCATTTTTGTTTATTACTATACTTAACTCACTAATAATTTGTTATAATAATTCTATCAATGTTTAAAAGAAAACGTTCTATTTTATAATATCCTTGCTAGGTTTGACATTATGATCACACTGGCATCATAAAACAAGCTCCATTTTTTCATTTGCAGTAAAAGTTTCTAAGTGATTAATGTTATTTTTACCTTGAATATTTGGAAGAATTCATAGGTGAAGCCATCTTGACCAGGAGATTCCTTGCAAAAAAATGTTTAATTATAGACTCACATTTTTTAAAAAATACTTATTAAGTTCCTTCAAGTTTCTCTAATTCTTCCTATGTAAGTTTGCTTACATAGTGTTTTTCAAGAAATTTGTCAATTTCTTCTAAGTTTCTAAATTTAGTATATAATATTGTTCATCATATCCTCCTATTATCTTCTTAATATCCATGGGATTTCTACCAATGCCCTTATTTCATACCTGAGTAGTACGCTTTGTCTTTTTTTTTTAAATCAGTATTAGAAATCTGTCAATTTTGTTAGTCTATTTGAAAAATTATCTTTTGGCTCTGATTTTCTCAGTTCTTACCTATATCTTTTCCTTCCTTTGTATATTCCTTTGATTTAACCTGTTCTTTTCTAACTTCTGGAGATAGGCAAAAAATGTGGATTTTAGGTTTTCTTCTTTTCTAATATATGCAATTGAGGACAGAAATTTTCCTCAAAGCACAGTATTACCTTAAATCCACAAGATTTTAAATGTCCATTTCATTCAATTCCCATTTTCTAATTTTTACTGTGATTTCATCTCTGACTCAATGATTATTCAGAAATATATCCCCAAATTCCAAAAATCTGAGAACTATGCGGCTATCCTTTTACTTCTTTAAAATTTAAATTCAAGTTAGTTAACATATAGCATAGTATCAGTTTCAAGAGTAGAATTTAGTGATTGATCACTTACATATAACACCCAGTGCTCATACCAACAAGTGCCCTCCTTAATGACCATCACTCATTTAGCCCATCCCCCCCACCCACCTCCCCTCCAACAGCCCTCAATTTGTTCTCTATATTTAAGTCTCTTCTGGTTTGCTTCCTTCCCTGTTTTTATCTTATTTTTCCTTCCCCTCCCCATGTTCATCGGTTTTGTTTCTTAAAGTCCATATATAAGTGAAATCATATTATGTATCTTTCTCTAATTTATTTTGCTTACCAGAATCCACTCTAGTTCCATATATGGTGTTGCAAATGGCAAGATTTCATTCTTTTTGATAGTAGAGTAATATTCCATTGTATATATATACACCACATCTTTTTTATCCATCCATGAGTCACTGGACATGTGGACTCTTTCCATAATTTGGCTATTGTTGATAGTGCTGCTATGAACACTGGGGTGCATGTACCCCTTCAAAGTAGCATTTTTGTATCCTTTGGATAAATCCCTAGTAGTGCAATTGCCTGGGTTGTATAATAGTTCTATCTTTAATTTTCTGAGGAAACTCCATACTGTTTTCTAGAGTAGCTAAACCAGTTTGCATTCCCACCAACAGTGCAAAAGTGTTCCCCTTTCTCTGCCTCTTCCTGAACATTATTGTTTCCTGAGCTGTTAATTTTAGCTATTCTGACAGGCGTAAGGTGGTATCTCACTGTGGTTTTAATTTGTATTTTCCTGATGATGAGTGATGTTGAGCATCTTTGCATTTGTCTGTTAGCCATCTGGATGTCTTCTTTGGAAAAGTGTCCCTCATGTCTTCTGCCCATTTCTTTGCTGGATTATTTGTTTTTCTGGATGTTGAGTTTGATAAGTTCTGTATAGATTTTGGAAACTAACCCTTTATCTGATATGTCATTTGCAAATATCTTCTCCCATTCCATCAGTTGCCTTTTAGTTTTACTGTTTCCTTCAATGTGCAGAAACCTTTTATCTTGATGAGGTCCCAGTAGTTATGTTTGCTTTTGTTTTCCTTGCCTCAGAAGACATGTCAAATAAGAAGTTTCTGTAGCCAAAGTCAAAGGCATTGTTGCCTGGTTTCTCCTCTAGGATTTTGATGGTTTCCTGCCTTACACATAGGTCTTTCATTCATTTTGAGTTTAACTTTGTGTATGGTGTAAGAAAGTGGTCCAGTTTCATTCTTTTTTTTTTTTTCAAGATTAGCAAATGCTTTTATTTTTTTTCTAATAGTTTATTGCCAAATTAGTTTCCACATAACACTCAGTGCTCATCCCAAGTGCCCTCCTCCATGCCCATTCCCCCCTCCCACCCACATCCATCAGTCCTCAGTTTTTGTCAGCATTCAAGAGTCTCTCATGGTTTGCTTCTCTCCCTTTCCCCCACCATTTCCCCCCTTCTTCTCCCCCTTGTTCCTCCGTCAAGTTCCTCCTAATCCTCCTATACATGCAAACATATGGTATTTTCCCTTCTCTGCCTGACTTATTTAGCTCAGCATAACACCCTCAAGGTTTCATTCTTATACATGTTGCTGTCCAGCTTTCCCAACACCATTTGCTGAAGTATATACTTATCTTTTTAAGTTGATTTCTAACATAATTCTACTGTGTTCAACAAGACAAAGTTCAATCATCTGAAATTTTTTGAAATTTGTTTAATGGCTTTGCATGTGTCAATTTTGGTATATGTTCCATGTGTGCGAGGATCTTTATTTGGGCTTACAGTTACTACCATGACAAAGTAGCATAAATCAAAATGAACCCTCTTCATGCCAAACACAACTATAAAACTAGACAAACTATATAACTGAACCATTTATATTTTTTTAATGTTTTTATTTTTATTTATTTCTGAGAGAGAGAGAGAGAGAGAGAGAGAGAGACGGAGCAAGAGCGTGAGCAGGGGAGGGTCAGAGAGAGAGAGAGGGAGACAGAGAATCCAAAGCCAGGCTCCAGGCTCTGAGCTAGCTGTCAGCACAGAGCCCAACGCAGGGCTTGAACCCACAAACCATGAGATCACGACCTCAGCTGAAGTAGGACGCTTAACCAATTGAGCCACCCAGGCACCTTGATAACTGAACCATTTAAAGGCACTGGAAAGCAACCAAGATAGGCAAGATTTAAGGAACTAAAATTCCTGAGGAAAGGGAAGGACAACAGAGATCTGCATTCACCCTAGAATTTTTCCCTGAAGACATTCTGAATTCACAGTGCAGGGGAAGTGAGTTCTAGCAGAAACCAGCAGTCCTGTCTGGCTGAAACAGATATTGGAATTCAATGAGTCTAAAACAACTGAGACTTCAAAGGCAAAAATCTTAGAGAGGGAGGAACTATAAAAAAACGAGCCCAAAAAACCTGCATTTAATCTTCCCTTTAGAAGTCTGACAGCTACTAAGCTTTGCATATATAGGGCAAGGCTCCAAGACACCCAGCAAAAACACAGCAGCTGGGATGCTAATGAGCTAAGCAGATATTACAGCGACTGTGGAGTGCTGAGGAATTCGGGAATGTAGTAGCCTTGGCAAATGCCCCAGATTTTCAGGTAAGAGCCCAAAAGGAAGAAGGACAAAACTGAAACACATCAACTTTAATAAAACCTCAAACCAAACCTTAAAGGATTAAGGTGGACTGCTTATACTCTATCTTCTTGCCAGAAGAAAAAAAAACAGTATTTTTGAAAGGAGCCTCTATAATTTTATATACACCATGTTAAACATTGACTTAAATATTATGATCAAAAAAAAAAAAAAAACAACCAGAGTCAAATAACTGAAAACCTCCCCCAAAATGTTTTTAAAGTAGCAAACCCACAGGTAGTTCAGATATTTTACTTTTTAGACACAGACTTTTCAAAATAGCTATTATTAATATATTTAAGAAAAAATGAGTTAGACACATAGAACAGTAAAATGGTTCTAGGGTGATTCATCAAAAGGAAATAAAATGGAAAAGAATGGCACTGTTTGTTAGACATATCAATTATATCAAGTTCATTAATCATATTGTTTAGATATTGTATATCTTGATTTTTGTCTTCTTATACTATCAGTCATTGAGACACTTATGTTAAAAATCTCCAAGTATGAGTATAGATTTTTCCATTTTTCTCTCAATTCTGTCAGTTTTGGTTTATAAGTTTTAAAGATATGTTACATGTAAGTTTAGAATTATTTTCCCATTCTGTTAAAATAATCTTTCAATAATTAAGAAAGATTTCTCTTTAAAACGTTTCTCGGCTACTGTATACATTTTGTCTGATACTAAAGCAATGCCACCTTTGATTTGAATAGGATATTCATAGACTATCTTTTCCCACCTTTTTCTTCTGATTTTTCTGTCTTCATACTGAAGGTATATCCCTTTAAGCTGAATACAGTTGGGCTTTATTTTTAATGCGATTGTAATCATTGTTATTACATTTCAACACTTGGACCATTTACCTTTAATGTAAGAACTGAGATGTTTGCATTTACTTCTACCATGTTATAATTTGGTTTTCATTTGTTTCATTTGTTTTATGATTCTTTTTTTTTCCTTCCTTGGCTTCTTTTGCATTAATCACAAAGTTTTTATTAGTTGAACGTTCTTTTTCTCTTCTGTGTGGTTTTCTTGAATTCATAAATACATCCTTGACTTATAATATCTAATACAAATTAGTATTTTTCTAACCTCAAAGACAATGCTAGGACCCTAGAAAATATAATTTCCATTTATTCTTCTCTTGTCTTTTGGACTATTGTCGGAAATTCTCATTCTGTATGTATTTCAAGTTTCTCAAGACACTATGTTTCACACCATCAATACTAAATATTTAATGTACTCCACATGTTTACTCTTCCTGGTGTTCTTCATTCCTTCATGCATTTCTGGGTCTCAATTTGGGATCTTTTTCCCTCAACCTTAAAAAAATGTCTGTAGTAGTTCTTTTAGTGTAATTCTACTGATTACAAATTCTCTCAATTTTTATTTGTCTTGAATTGTCTTTATTTCACCTTTACTTTTTTGCTGGATACAGAATTCTTTCTTGTCAGTTATTTTCTTTCAGCACCTGAGAGATGTCATTCCATGGTCATCTGGCTTCCATTAGTTATCAACTTACTCTTGCTTCTCTGAAAATAGAGCTAACCTTTGGACAACATTAGTTTAAACTGTGTGGGTCTGCTTATACATGGATTTCTTTTGAAAAATACAGTATAGTACTATGAGTATATCTGTTCTTATGATTTTCATAACATTCGTTTCTCTAGCTTACTTTATTATAAGAACACAGTATATAATACACATACAAAATATGTGTTAATTGACTAGTTATGTTGTAAGGCTTCTAGTCAACAATAAGCTATTCAGAGTTAAGTCCTAGGGGATACAAAAGTTATACATGGATTTTTCAAGGGTTACTCAATGGTCACCTATAGTGTCTCTGTCTCTCTGTCTCTGTTTCTCTCTCTCTGGCTCTACTTGTACAGATTTTCTCTTTCTTTGATTTTTAGTATTTTTATTATATTACACATAATGAGATTTGTTTTCTATTTTTCCTGCTTGGAGTTCACAGTGCTTCTTAAATATGAGACTTGAGGTCTTTCAACAGTTTGGGGAAATTCTTAGGGATTATCTCTTCAAATGTTACCTTCGCACCATTCACTCCATTCTTTCACAGACTCGATTTACAGTTGTACCTCTTATGTACCTCTGTGCACTCTATTTTTTGCTCCATTATTTAGCCTTAATATTTTCTACTGCACTCTAATTCAACCCCAACTCTCCTAAATTTTAAATATCTTCTTGATGTGTGCAAATACCTCAGATGTTTTTTTAAGAACTTCATTTATCTTCCTGGATTCCTCTTTTCCAGAGCACTGGGCCCATCACAAATCTGGACTGGTTGTTCCCTAGAACTGGCACACAGCTATTATACTGGCATCAGCCCCATAGAGTATTACTTTCACTTCTCTTTTGGGCTAGCTCCCTCCAGAAGTAACTGGGTCCACAGAAATAAAAACAAAATTTTTTGAGATCTTGCATGAATGAAAATATCTTTGACCTACTTTCACATTTAACAGATAATTTCACTGAACACAGTATTTTATATTAGAAATCATTTTCCTTCAGGGGTGCCTGGTGGCTCAGTAATTTGAGCATCTGACTCTTGATTTTGGCTCAGGTTATGATCTCAAGGTTTCTGGGACTGAGCCCTGCATTGGGCTCTGCTGACAGCATGGGGCCTACTTGGGATTCTTTCTCTCCCTGTCTATCTCTACTCCTCCCCTGCCTGTGCTCTCTTTCTCTCTCTCAAAATAAATATACATTAAAAAAATCATTTTCCTTCAGAATTTTGAAGATACTGTTCAATTTTCTTGTGGCTTCTAGTTATAGTTTAGCAGAAGCAATTATACTTCTATATAATTATACTTGAAGAAGAAACATATCCTCTGTTGAAGTAAATATCCTTTAATAATCTCATGATTTCTTTCTCTCTCTTTCTAAAACTCATATTATTCAAATATTGGATATTCCTATTATCTATTTTTATATTACAAGCCCCAAGACTCGCATCTTAAAACACTAACCATGTTATTTCCATGCAATTCTTTGAATCAGAAATCTGAGGAGTGTTCAGTGGAGGGAGGTCTCCTCTCATCTCCACATGATATCAGTTAGAGTGGTTAAAATAAGGCCAGAATGTTCATGATGGCTTCACCATATCCCTGAAGTCTTGGTACCTGTTGGTGGCTGAGATAACTACTTCTCCTCATGGCCTTTTTCTCTTCACATAGTTTCTCATTATTCAACGGTCTATCCTGGGCTTCCTTACATGGCAGCCGGCTTCCAACAAGGAGAAAATGGTAAGTGAAAGGCCTTGTACAGGCTAGGCTGGGAACTTACAGATCACTCCAGTCACATCCTATTGATCACATATCAAGTCGCAGAGCAAACTAAAGATTCATGAGGAGGGGAGACAGACTCTACCACTTGACAGTGGGAGTGGCATGAATACACAGGAATGGAAGAAATTCCTGGCACCCATCTTTGCAAATTTTCTACCATAGTCCACAATCTGACTTCAGATTTCCAAAGTCTCCTAGGACTACCAGACACTCATCCAATTACATATCAATGTCAAGACCAGTATCTCATGATCGACACTGAATCTGGATTGTTCCTCAGGTGTGGATTCTCTTGAACCTGGCAGTTCAGTGGGAGAGAGAAGGCTTGAAGAAAATGCAAGGATGAGGCATCTCAACATTATCTTTATAGTCTTTCACTTAATCTCCTTGTTATCAATATAGCACTCCCAACGTTTGTATCTGCCTTGTATCCCTTAGTAGGAGACCATGTTTTTTAATTCTATACAGAATAAATCTCCAATATCCTGCTGGTGAGGGAGATACAGTCATCCTAATACTCATAGTTCAGGGCAAGTGGGGAGAATTTGGGATAATTAACATACAACCCCTACCTTTACTTGCACTTCCAGAGACATCTGCTCCCAATTTCTTATTTTTGGGGGAGTTCTGTGAAGCAAACTGTATTGCTTTACAATTTTGCCCACCCTCTGGGTCTAGGATTCAGCAAATTCACTCAAATGTCACCACTGACATTTGAAAGTAGAAAATGTCTTTCTACTTTCCAGCTTCCAAAAATTTGTTCATAACTCTTCTCCTATCCCTTTCCCCTTAAGTCCTATTTTTAAATTCTTTTAGGTGCACCTAGGTGGCTCAGTCGGTTAAGCATGTGACTTTGGCTCAGGTCATGATCTCACAGTTCATGAGTTTGAACCCTGCATCAGGCTCTGAGCTGTCAGCACAGCTGCTTCCAATTCTGTGTCTCTCTCTTTTTGCCCCTTTCTCGCTCAAGCACTCCCTTTCAAAAATAAATAAACATTAAATCTTTTTATATCATTTTGGTTGAGTTTAGGGAAAGAGGAAAGTAAATGTTTGCACTCTGTCACCTTTAACAAAAATCATTTTTCTAGGCTGTCATTACAAATTTCAATTCTATAGTTACTGCTTTATAAATTACTTAAGATAAACACCATAACTCACTTTCATAAAAGTGCATCAAAACCCCAAACCCTGGGGCACCTGGTTGGCTTAGTCAGTTAAGCATCTGACTTCGGCTCAGGTCACGATCTCATGGTATGGGGGTTCGAGTCCCACATTGGGCTCTGTGCTGACAGCTCAGAGCCTGGAGCCTGCTTCCAATTTTGTCTCCCTCTCTCTCTGACCCTCCCCTCCTCATGCTCTCTCTCTCTCTCAGAAATAAATAAAACATTAAAAAAAAAAAACCATACCCAGAGACCAAAGCAGTCTAAACCAAAATTTGCTTATATATGAACATGGATACTTTTTTTTTTTTAATTTTTTTTTAATGTTTTATTTATTTCTAGGAGAGAGAGAGAGAGACAGCGTGAGCAGGGGAGGGTCAGAGAGAGAGGGAGTCACAGACTGAAACAGGCTCCAGGCTCTGAGCTGGCAGTCAGCACAGAGCCCGACGCGGGGCTCGAACCCACGAACTGCGAGATCATGACCTAAGCGAAAGTCGGACGCTTAACCGACTAAGCCACCCAGGCGCCCCAATAACATGGATACTTTTAAGCCTAGTTATAATCAAGATCCATCATTTCATCTCAACCAAATGAGTCACATGCATAAATAATCTGAGAGCAACGATTTAAACAAAACCATCATATATGCCAATATCATGATTCTTTTAAGGTATTTTTTGCAATTATGATTTAACACATTTTTCTCAGACTCTTTCACAATACAAAAACTAAACTTGATGATTCCACATTTTCCTACCTCCTCCTAGAAGAAAGAAATCATGACTACTCTCAATTTTCTACTACTGTCACTCAGTTTGTATAGGAAACCAAAGGCAACATACTGGGTAAGAAGTATTATTTGAAATAAATCAACACAACTTAACTGAGACCAAAATGGAAAAAAGAATATCCATAATATAAAGATGGCAATGCCTTTGCTATGTCCAATAAAACATTTCTTTCTGAACTAAGAAGCTCCGAAGGGATCTTTCATTACAGAAAGCAGAAGGCAGTATTCTCAAATTCATGATGACTTAGTATCATTCTAAAATCCAAGCCTCTATAGATACATAAAAACTTAACTTGAGGTTGGGGGAGGGGCAGCCCAGGTGTGAGCATGTCCCTGGGCCCAGTGGCCTCGTAGCTGCCCTGAAGCAACAGATAGAGCAGGAGGATCTGGCAGAACCCTCAGTGCCAGCCTGGTGGATGCAGACCTCGCCAAGGGGACGGCTGGAGGAATCCACACCCTGGGCCTCTGGCCCGCAAGCCTAGGGTGAGAGCATGGCCTAAAGATTGTCCACTGGCTCCTCTCTTTTTCCTTCAGACTCTCCATACTACCCCAGGGTTAAAGGCAGTCAAGACAAGGGCTCCGAGAGCAATGGTTTGATCTCCCACTCTAATGATGAATTCGTCTTGGTAGTTTTAGAACAGGCCTTTCTTATGATTTGTGCTTCAAGATTAAGGACACTTAAAAGAGAGAAATTACACAGCTCACCTACAGCCAACTTTACAGCATAATCTTTAGGAATCACGAACAAACACTAGGTTATTTCTTAAGATTAGGCCTTGAAAAAACACTTGGATGCTGCATAGCCATGTATACACCTCAACATGAAAATGATCTTCCATTTTAAGGAAATCTCCCTCTTCAACCAGATCAACAGAAGTGGCTAGAAGAAGCAGAATGGACCCCCTATCTGACCAAACTCAACCAGAGATATTGAATCAATTGTTTTCAGACAAGAGTAAATCAGTACAAGATGGCCTAATCACCACTTTCTGCCCACACTACCACTGATCAGCCCCTTCCAGGACTGTCACTTACATGCAGTTATGCCCTGCAAAAGGGCACCTGGCTGAGACCATGAGCAAGAGCTGAAATCCTGCCGGGCTCCACTTACCAAGCCAAGTTTATTGGTGTATGACTGTGTCCACTGAAATTCCCTTTCAAAACTGTACCAAGGCATCCTGTATGGGTTAGGGGCAGTTCTGACCATTCCACTACCAAATCCAAGTCCTACCCAGGATTATATTCCTTACCTCAGACGGATTCAAGGTTCTGATAAACAGATTAGTATTATTATAAAGATGAATTATTGGACCAAAAATGAAATTAATTTCATAGGTAAAGCTCAAAATATTACTATTGATATCAATTACATTTGTATGTATTTATATGTGTACATATATATAGTTATGTGGAAACACATCTCTATCAGAAGTTTAGCACAATTTAAATTTAGTAAATGTTTAAAATGAGAAATTCACTCTGGATTTCTATATAAAATGCTTTATGAAGGAAATTCTTTTTTTTTTACATTAGAAAACCAGTTTTTATTTTTTATATTTTAAGTTCAGACAACTTTCAGTTAAAAGAGAGAAGATGATCTGTGTTCCAAAATAGATTCCGGTTAGATCTGATATGTTTCTCATTTTCTTTTTTTTTTTTTCTTTTTTCTTTTTTAATTTTTTTTTAATGCTTTGTTTATTTCTAGGAGAGAGAGAGAGAGAGAGACAGCGTGAGCAGGGGAGGGTCAGAGAGAGAGGGAGTCACAGACTGAAACAGGCTCCAGGCTCTGAGCTGGCAGTCAGCACAGAGCCGGACGCGGGGCTCGAACCCACGAACCGCGAGATCATGACCTAAGTGAAAGTCGGACGCTTAACCGACTAAACCACCCAGGCGCCCCATGTTTCTCATTTTCATTACTTCTCTTTTTGATTAATAAGAATCTCAATCCCAGGGGTACCTGGGTGGTTCAGTTGGTTAAGTGTCTGACTCTTGATCTCGGCTCAGATCACAATCTCACGGTTTATGAAATCGAGCCTTGCATCGACATAGAGCTGCTTGAGATTCTCTCTCTCCCTGTCTCTCTGCACCTTCCACACTCAAGCACACATGTATTCTCTCTCTCTCTCTCTCAAAATAAATAAAAAGTTTATAAATAAATTAATTAAAATCTTACTCTCTAGTCTCCAGTCGTCCCTCGTGGTACCTATCCTCCCCACTGTATTAACAGTGATCTTCCCAAATCAAGGCTGACTCTAGTCTCTTCTTAAAATAACTTCCTATGACCTTTGTTTCTGCAGAGTATATTATAGGTTTTGCATGATAAAGTATAAAAACCACTGTTGTCAAAGTCTATGAAATTCTTATGGGATAAACAGCACCTTGGAATAACAGTCCTTATATTTATTTGTGCTCCTTAATTATTCTGATGGTACAGAAAACAAGTGTGTAAACAAAGATAATATCATTTTAGTAACAAAACAGTATTCAAATATTAATGAAATGAAGTAGTGACATGCTACTTAAAAGTGTATACTGCCTAGAGAATAAACTAGTAGTCATTTTTTTTTCAATTTAAATCAAAAGAGTTATAAAGGATCTTACAAATGAATTGACAAATAATCACTCTCCTTCAGAGTGCATGGGTGGCTCAGTCAGTTAAGTGTCTTGAGTTTGGCTCAGGTCATGATCTCATGGCTGGTGAGTTAGAGCCCTGTGTTGGATTCTGCGCTGACAGCTCAGAGCCTGGAGTCTGTTTGGGATTCTGTGTCTCTGTCTCTCTCCACCCCTCCCCCACTCGCACTCAGTCTCTCTCTCTCTCTCTCTCAAAAATAAACATTAAAAAAAAATTGGGAGGGAAGGGGGCTGGGTGGCTCAGCTGGTTAAGCATCTAACTTTGGCTCAGGTCATAATCTCTCGGTTCGTGAGTTCAGGCCTCACGTTGGGCTCTGTGCTTATAGCTCAGAGCCTGGATCCTGCTTCAGATTCTGTGTCTCCCTCTCTCTCTGCCCCTCCCCTGTTCACACTCTGTCTCTCTCTCTCCCTCAAAATAAATAAACATTAAATTTAAAAAAAATTTTTTTAAAGAATCATTCTCCTTCAAGTTTACACAGGGTAAACTTGAGACTTGAATGATCTGCAAAAGCTTTCATACAGTTTTTAAGATTATTTTATTATTTTAAGGCAAATTAATATGACCTAAATGATACAAAAAGGTAAATATGCAACACTATTAGCACCAGTTTCAAATAAAATAAATAAAACTCCATAGCCTTCCACTTGTTTACCACATTAAAAGGTTGATTCAGTGTCACTTGCCATTTTTGCGGGAAGTCTTCTGCACTGTCACTGGTGGACAAGACTGGGAAGGCAACACATCTGAAGAAGCAGGAGAGCCTGTATGATGAGCCTTCACCTTGTCAGCCCAACTGACACCTGCGGGAGCCAGACGGGGAGCAGCCACTGTACCAGATGAAGCCCTATGGAGAAAAGTCTGCATTAATAAATCAAATATGGAAGTTAAAATTTTTGTATTTTAGATATATAATATTATTCTAGTCTCTGTTTATTTCTGATTTTTCTGTGTTATTTCCTTCCTCTACTAAATTTTGTCTAAATTTCTTCTTTTTCTAGTTCCTTGTGGTGTAATGTTGTTTAGTTCAACTTTTTTTTCTTAATACAAGCATTTATAGCATAAATTTTACTCTAACATCTGCTCTTGCTGCATCCCATAGGTTTTGGAATACTGTATTTTCTTTTTCTTTCAAGACATATTTTGATTTCCCATTTGATTTCTTATTTGCCCCATTACTTGTGCAGTAGTGTGGTATTTAATACTTCCATATTAAATATTTACATTATACAAAATAAAAAATTTGAAAAAAACTTTAAAAAGTGAAAAAATATATACTATGAAATATTATGCAGTCAATAAAAAGAAATGGAATATGCATGATAAAAAAAAGGGGGGGGGGACCTGAAATGTTTCCAAATAAAAAAGCAGTGTAGGGGGGCGTCTAGGTGGCTCAGTCGGTTAAGCATCCGGCTTTGGCTCAGGTCAAGACCTCATGGTTCATGGGTTCAAGCCCTGCGTCGGGTTCTATGTGGACAGCTTGGAGCCTGGAGCCTGCTTCAGATTCTGTATCTCCTTCTCTCTTTGAACCTCCCCTGCTCATGTTGTCTCTCTCTCTCTCTCCCAGAAATAAACAAAACATTAAAAAAAATTTTTTTCAAAGCAGTGTAGGGGCACCTGGGTACTCAGTCAGGTAAGTATCACCTCTTGATTTTGGCTCAGGTCATGATCCTACAGTGGTGACACTGAGCCCTGCATTGGGCTCCACACTGAGCATTGGGCCTTCTTAAGATTCTCTCCCTCCCTCTCTCTCTGTCCCTCCCCTACTTACATACTCTCTCTCCCCCCTATATCTGCAGAAAAAGAAAAAAAAAGGCAGTGCAACATTTTACTCCCCACTGATTTGGTTATATAAATGTCACTTGTATATCACTGTTATTTACATCATGTTTATTTAAATAAATTTAACATATTTCAAAACTATTTTTTTTTAATATTTATTTTTTGAGAGAGAGAGAGAGAGAGAACAAGAGCAGGGGAGGGGTAGAGAAAGAGAGGGAGGGAAAAAGAGAATCCCAAGCAGACTCCAGGTTCCAAGCTATCAGCACAGAGCCTGACGCAGGGCTTGAACTCACGAACCAAGAGATCATTTACCTGAGTGAAAGCCAGACATTTAACTGACTGAGCCACCCAGGCATCCCAAAACTGCTTAACTTTTCCCAAAAAAAGGTAAAATTTTAAATTTATGCTTAATATATTTAAATTTTAAATAAATTGTGTGTGTGTGTGTTTCCACATATACAGAGTACCATAAACAGCAATTTAAGTCAAATATAATTTAAAAATTTATGTTGGTCTAATACTTCATTAATTTAATATATTTATGGCAACAGGGATGATATAAAAGCTCTCATTATTTCAGTTTAAAAGAAAATTTCGGTTAAATGGGGACCCCTAAAAATATACATATATAACTTAAACATCTTAATGTAAAACTCCTATTTTTTAATAATATAAATGTACATTAATTTGTCAATCTATTGGTAATAGACACTATCAAAGGACATATTCAAAGTCCTGAAAGAAAAAGACTTTCAACCAAGAATTCTATGCACTACAAAACTATCCTTCCAAAACTAAAGGACATTTTAATATAGTCTCAAAAATAAAAACCGAGAAAAACTGTCAGTAGCAGACCTGCCCAACAAGTCATACTAAAGGGGGTCCTTCCAGCCAAAATGAAAGAACAATACACAGGATCGTGAATCCACATGAAGATATAAAGAGCACTAATAAAAGTTACTACATAGGTAATAAATACAAAAAATAAATGTCTTTTTTCTTTATAAATTATTTTCTACTGATTTAAAATATAAATGTATAAAATAATAATTATAAAACTGCAATGATGGGATTACAATGCATCAAGATGTCATTTTCATGACAGTAACAGTTTATGATATACATTTAGATCATCTGTTGTAAAGAAATTGACAGTTCATGTTATGAAGCATTTAGCATGAAATATGTTTATGAGTTTTAACTTTTGGATCCTAATTATATTTGAATATATTACATTTTCTAGAAGTTAAACTCTACTGTCCTGGATTTTTTTAAATTTTTGACTCAAACAATTTCAAACATATACACAAACATATACATGGATTTTTTAAGTGGAATATCAGTTGTATAATACTATATTACCACAGAAAATAATTTACTGTAATACAAGCCTTAGTTGGCTTTTTTGAGTTTGTCTCACCCAAAATTTAAGCTTCTTCGAGCATTTGATGTTACATTTATTCTATCTGTTGATGGACTTGGAATCACATGACGTCCTGGAGACATCTTTTTTACTTCCCAGGCCAAAGAAGTTGGTCTGTCAATTCAAGACATAAAACAGATTAAATTAACAGAGGAAAAAGAGAAATTTTTAATTTTTTCTCTGGTTGTTACTGGGTGAATACATAATTAGGTCACAATTTTCCCCTAGAGTTCTATTTACTGGCAAGTTACCATATTACCAATAAGCAACACAGATGACGCATGGTCCAGGATTTCCCACCCAGTGCAACAGAGCAACATCTAAAAAGGGCTTTGAGGTTACAAAGATATGAGATACACTACTTACATTTTAAAAGTCTCCATATACCCAGCTAAAAACACATTAAAAAGACAATGGTACTAATCCAGCCTACTTCTACAACTCAACTGGTGTATGATGCCCTGGAAAACTAAGTGTGTAGAACAGAGATCAAGACAGAAAAACAGTTGGGAGGGTTAAATAAAGAATACGCAGAAAAATATGAAGTCTCCTTTTCTCTACATGGGAGTGGGAACATAAACATTCCCTTGCTTTTTGCTGGGAAAGCTAACTTCTTCTTCACCGGCCCCAAAACCTTGACAGGATGCACAATTTTACTAAAATGTTTTTCTCAAGCAGTGTTTTCTCTATTCTAATGCCCTCGGTGGGAACCTCCATAACTCCCCAGAATCTCCTTCTCTCTTACTCTGCATTCAATCTAGTGGTTGTGATTTTCTCCTCACATTAAAAAGTGATATTTGTTGTTAGAAAACAAGAAAATTCAGATAAAAGATTATCCAAATAAAGTCGAAAGCTTCTGACAATTTATTGTCAAATCACCTTTCAGAAAGGTTCTACCAAATTATACTTCAACCAGATAAAAAGTGCCAATTTCCCTTGAACCTTGTCAACAGAATCTTATTTTTAAAATGTCAATGGCTTGTGAAAGAGACAGCATTGCTTGCAAAGTCTACAATAATTACTGCGTGGCACTTTACAGGAAAAGTTTGCCGACTTCTGTGCTAGAGTTTCAGTCTGTGACAAGTTCTTTTTCTTACAGAAATTTTAGTAATAGTGTTTATTTTTAAAAATTCCTTAGCAAAATATTTTTGTTTTGAAATTATTTATTTTTATTATCACTACTAGTGAAGCTGGACTTTTTTTATCAGCTATTTAAATGTCTTTTAGGATTTGCATGTTGGTATCTTTTGTCATTTTTTTTCCACTGGGATTTACATCATTTTCTACTTAATCCGAAATCATTTACTACTACTACTGTTATTATTACTATTATGACTACAAATCCATTGACACAGATGACAGAATTATTTAAATTTTAATTTGATTTTTGTTTTTTTTAATGTAGAAAGGTGTATTTTATTTCTATTAAATCAAGCTTATTAATACTTTCCTTTGTGGTTTCTGCTTTTGTCTTATGGAGTTCTCCAAAATAAAAATATATAAATATTTCAGTTTTTACATTTAAAGCTCAAGTCTAGGTGAAATGAATTTTGATGCATGATTTGAGGAATAGAAAATGGATAATGCCACCTACAGGTAATTTAAGGTTGCTTTCTATATCTAAAAGAAGCAAAGAGTAGATACACTGATAACCGGTTCAGATAAAAGATGTCCCAGTAATGCTCTACATGGAAAATGCAAAAGAGTCAACCAAAAAACTACTAGAATTAGAATTCAGCAAAGTCACAGGATACAAAACCAATGTACAGAAATCGGTTGCATTTCTATACACCATTATGAAGCAACAGAAAGAGAAATCAAGGAATCAATCCCCTTCACAATTGCACCAAAAATCATAAAATACCTATGAATAAACCTAACCAAAGAGGTAAAAGATCTGTATGCTGAAAACTGTAAAGAGCTTATGAAAGAAACTGAAGAAGACATGAAATGGAAAAACATTCCATGCTCATGGATTGGAGAACAAATATTCTTAAAATGTCGATACTACTGAAAGCAATCTACACATTCAATGCAACCCCTATCAAAATAATACCAATATTCTTCACAGAGCTAGAACAAACAATTCTAAATTGCATATGGAACCAGAAAAGACCCTGAAGAGCCAAAGTAATGTTGAAAAAGAAAACCAAAGTTGGAGGCATCACAATTCCAGACTTCAAGCTGTATTTCTAAGCTGGAATCATGAAGACAGTATGGTACTGGTACAGAAACAGACACATAGATCAATGGAACAAAATAGAGAACCCAGAAATGGACCCACAATTGTAAGGCCAACTAATCTTCAACAAAGCAGGAAAGAATATCCAATGGAAAAAAGACAGTCTCGTCAGCAAATGGTGTTGGAAAAACTAAACAGCGACATGCAGAAAAATGAACCTGGACCACTTTCTTACACCATACACAAAAATAAACTCAAAAAGGATGAAAGAGCTAAATGTAAGACAGGAAACCATCAAAATGCTAGAGAAAACAGGCAACAACCTCTTTGACCTCAGCCATAGCAACTTCTTACTAGACATGTTTCCAGAGGCAAGAGAAACAAAAGCAAACATGAACTATTGGGACCTCAACAAGATAAAAAGCTTCTTTCTGCACAGAGAAGGAAACAATCAACAAAACTAAAAGGCAACTGATGGAATGAGAGAAGCTATCTGCAAATGACATATCAGATAAAGTGTTAGTATCAAAAACCTATAAAGAACTTACCAAACCTAACACCCCAAAAACAGAGAAACCAGTGAAGAAATTGGGTAAGAGACATAAAAAGACACTTTTCAAAAGAAGGCATCAGATGGCCAACTGACACATGAAAATATGCTCAAAGCACTCATCATCAGGAAAATCAAAACCACAAAGAAATACCACCTCACACCTGTCAAAATGGCTAAAACTCAGGAAACAACAGATGTTGGCGAGGAGGCAGAGAAAGGGAAGCACTTTTACAATGCTAGTGGGAATGCAAACTGGTGGAGCCACTCTGGAAAACAGTATAGAGGTTCCTCAAAAATTAAAAATAGAACTACTCTATGACCCCACAATTGGACTACTAGGTATTTATCCACAGGATACAAAAATGCTGCTTTGAAGGAACATATGCACCCTCATGTTGATAGTAGTGCTATCAACAATAGCCAAATTATGGAAAGAACCCACATGGCCATTGATTTATGAATGGATAAAGAAGGTGTGGTGTATATATATAGTAAAATCTTGGATTTTGAGTAACTTGTTCTGTGAGTGTTCCACAAGATGAGCAAACATTTCTAATAAATTTTAACTTGATAAACAAGCAAAGTTTTGCAATACAAGTATTATAGGATGCCGTATGTCACATGATCCCAACTGGTTCTCTCTCTGTCTCCTACTGTAGGATTGTGGGTGATTATCTCCCATGCTTGGATGCTCAGTCTCAGTGTGTGGCAGAAATCAGTGATTTTTCAGAACACTGGAAGGTGCCCACAACTAGTACTAGTGTATTTTTTGTCACTTCAAAGCACCTATGGACAGTCCTCTGTTTTTCCATACAAGAGTAACCTTAGGAATGCTTTGCTTCATTCTAGGTCAGGCTGCCTGCAGATATAGACTCTTTCCTCTGCTGCCTTATTGCCAGTTACATTAAATACAGTGTATGACAAGAGTTTATTAATACTGTACTGTCATTAACATCCGTGCAAGGATATACAATGGCTGCCATGCAGAAAAAGGTTGGAAAGAAAGGCAGTAAGAAGGAGGAGATGATTATGATGGAAGTTAAGAAGGAAATCATCAAGAAGTACGAACAAGGTATGGAAGTGGCCAAAATTGCAAGATTTTGTAAGTCTACGTCTGCAGAAGAGGAAGGGAAAAAAAAAAGAATCCCTCACTTCAAATGAGATTAAGAAGACATGTAAATGGGCGCCTGGGTGGCTCAGTCGGTTAAGCGTCCGACTTCAGCTCAGGTCATGATCTCGCGGTTCGTGGGTTTGGGCCCCACATTGAGCTCTGTGCTGACAGCTAGCTCAGAGTCTGGAGCCTAGTTTCTGTGTCTCCCTCTCTCTCTGACCCTCCACTGCTTACACTGTCTCTCCCTCTCTCCCTCTCTTCCTCTCTTCCTCTCTCTCTCTCTCTCTCAGAAATGAATAAAAACATTAAAACAGATTTTTTTTAAAAAGATGTGTAAAATGTGGGAAACCATGCAAAGTTTTGGAGAAAAGCACCACCGGAATAAGGCTGTAGCAGTGCGAGCAATGAATCTGTTTAACAGCAATGTAATGCCACATTTCCGTGAAACCCTCAAAAGGAGGCAAAAGCAAGCATCATTGGATAGGTTCCTTGTTAAAGTTGCATGAAAAGAAAAAGATTCCACTGAGCCAACAGATAGCAGTGATTCCATTAGTGATAGTGAAAGTCGTCCTATACAATAACCCTCCTCTTTCTTGTCTTTCTCACACTAGCCACAAAGGTTTTCAAAGGTAAGTGCAGGTTAATTTAGTTATTTTTCTTTATATTTTGTATTTTCTTTATTATTTTGTATTATATTATAGTATTATAATCATTTTTATATGAATATTTTTGGGCTGTGAAATGAATCATCTGAATTTCCATTATTTCTTAGAGGGAAATTTGCTTTGATATACAAGTGCTTTGGATTACAAGCATGTTTCTGTAATAAATTATGCTCACAAACCAAGGTTTTATTGTACAATGGAATATTACTCAATGATCAAAAAGGATGACATCTTGCCATTTGCAACAATGTGGATGGAACAAGAGTATATTATGCTAGGCAAAATAAGGTGAATATAAGGAAGGGAAAGAAAAATAAAATAAAAACAGAGAGAGGCAAACCATAAGAGATTTTTAAATACAGAGAACAAACTGAGGTTTGATAGAGGGGTGGGAGAGAGGGGAAAGTGGGTGATAGGCACTTGCTGGGATGAGCACTGGGCACTGTATGTAAGCAATGAATAATGAGAATACATACTGTATTTCAGCCAATTTGACAATAAATTTTATTAAAAATAAATAAATTTTAAAAAGAAATTTTAAAAAAAGAAAGATTTATTGGAAGGATACAGAGTGTACAAGGTCAAGGACATCCAACAGGGGAAAAAAAAACTAAAATCAAGACTCATGAGGATAAAGACCAAGAAGAGAGAGGCTTTAAAGCAACACTCTTAAGCTTTCAACACCACATGATTTCTCATTTTCCTGATTCTCTGGGTGTATCTTTTCTATTTTCTTTAAACCTGCTTTCTTCTGTTTACTTCACAAAAACAATAGAGCCACCAATCCCAAATCAGCATGATGATCCCTTAACTTGGATCAATCCAGTGAAGGAATGCACATCCCTCGCTCTCACAAATCTAATCACCTCTTATCCAGGGTTAAGTGTGAAACTGTTTGGTACAAACACAAACAAGTAGGCTTGACGGACCCAGGGAGTGTGGGTAAATCAAGCACCCAAAACACCATATCAAAAATTTTCATTATGAGATACGAAGTCAGTCAGTCAGAGAAAGACAAGTATCATATGATTTCACTCATGTGGAATTTAAGAAACAAAACAAAGAGGAAAAACAAAAAACAAAACAAAGCAAAAAAAGACTCTTCACTGCAGAGAACAAACAATGGTCACCAGAGGTGGGGGCGAGGTGGGCGAAATAGGCAAAGGGGATTAAGAGTACACTTATCTTGATGAGCACTGGGTAATGCACAGAATTGCTGAATCGCTATATTGTACACCTGAAACTAATATAACACTGTATGTTAACTATACTGGAATTAAAAAGATTTTTTTTTTCATCATGAGGAACAATGATGTTAAAGAATCAACATATCATGGTTTCCCTGGATTTGGTTTCCTGGGGATCAAGCCTTCCTGGACTTGTCTCTTAGGATATCTTTACTCTCCTCATTCCTTTGTGGGACTGATACCACAGGATAGGACAAAAAACATGTTCTGTACTGGATGATTCCACTTACAAAAACTGAACCACAGTTATATCCAAGAGTAAGAGGCAGCCTAGGCCTGTTTTCTCTGGGTAAAAAGGTATCATTGTAGCTTCAAGCGACTTGGCCCAGTTTACAAGGGCTCAGTTTTCACTTATACGCTTAACTGAGTAATAAACTGTTCTTCTGACTTTGCACACAACCAAAATAATACTAAGTCTAGTTGATCATCTATCTCTGGAGGTATCTCTCAACTCTCCCTGTTGCTACTATTCTAGTCTAAATAGCCATAATCTACAAACTATACTGCTGCATTTTAACCTTCCACACTGCAGCCAGAAAGATTTTTAAAATCACAAATCTGACATATCACTTCCTTACTTAAAAAAGTCTAAAGTTTGTATCATGTCTACAGAGCCCTACATAATCTGGTCCCAATCTCTAGGTTCATCTCATGCTACTCTTCCCCTTGTTCTCTCCATTGCAGTCCTGCTAAACTCTAAATTCTCTGACTATCCTGTGCTCTCTTGTACTTCCAGGATATCACATATATCCATCACCTCTACCTGGGCTTACTTTTCTTCTCTCATTGTCAAGCTAACTCCTATTTGATATTTCTGTCTCACTTAAATATGACCTCCTTGGGGAAGGCTTCCTGGATTCAGCAAATTGGTTGATGGTGCTTTTTCTTATATTCCCCAAGTATAATGTATTTCTTTTTGATGAATTTTGTGCACTGATAAGTATTTCACATCAATCTTTTCTGTGAACACACTATATATTTCTTAAGGGCAGGGACTGTGTCTGTTTCCTTAACTACAATAGTTCCAGAGCTTGGCACTTAGGACTCAGATGTTGTGTGGTGATTTCAAATGAAGGTTTCTCAAAACAGATTAACTTGGGCGGGGGGAGGGAAGAAGGCTAAGGGTACAAACCATAAAACAGGCTCTTAACTCTATAGTTAAGAGGGTTGCTGGAGGGAACGTAGGCAGGGGATGGGTTAAATTGGTGATGGGTGTTAAGAAGGGCACCTGTTGTGATGCGTACTAGGTATTACATGTAAGTGATGAATCACTAAATTCTACTTCTCAAACTATTATACTATACATTAACTAAATGGAATTTAAGTAAAAATTTGAAACCAAAAAAAATGAAGATTTCTAAAGTAACCGACCTCTCATTACTCCCCTAATCAAAAATCATCAATTTACTCATTGAGTACTATACCACATTAAGAAATATGGAGTGACTGGATGGTTCAGTCAGTTAAGCATCAGACTTTGGCTCAGGTCACAATCTCACAGTTCGTGGGCCCGAGCCCCGCACTGGGCTCTGTGCTGACAGCACAGTGTTGGCTTGGGATTCTCTCTCCTCTCTCTGCCCCTACCTTGCTTGCACGCTATTTCTCTCTCAAAATAAATAAATAAAGAAGAAAAATAATATAATTTTCCCTATATTACTTTCACTTCACACATGCTCTGCATTTCAATAGCTGTCTTAATTTTCTCTCTTCATCTAAAAGGCCAACCACTGTGCCTCAGTGGCTCAGTTGGTTAAAGGGTCCCACTCTTGATCTCAGCTCAGGTCATGATTTCATGACTTGAGCCCCTTGGCAGGCTCCACACTATCAGCACGGATTGGGAGTCTCTCTCTCTTCTTCTCTCTGCCCCTCCCCTGCTCATTCTCTCTGTCTCTCTCTCTCTCAGAAAGAGACTCTCAATAAACTTTAAAAAATAAAATAAAAGGCCAACCATTTATTAAAATCCATCATATCTTTTAAACACTTCTGCATCTTGCATGAAATCCTTCCTCATCTATCCCCTACAAGAGAGATGACCCTGTCCTGTTCTGAACACCTGCAACAGTTCTTTTGTAATAATAAGTTCTATTTTATTCCACCCTCAGACTACAAATTCATGATAGTAGTAAATGTATCATATCCATCAATTAAATCTCTGTACTGGATAAAAGTGCCTTGCACTAGTAGGTACTCAACAAATATCTATTACTGAACTGAATAAGAAATACAGATCCCAACTTCTAGACTTTTACACATTTCAAATTAAGCTTAGGTCAAATTCATTGTCAACTTCAATGACTGCTTTTGAAATTGCTGGCTGCTATAAAGACCAGAGTTCATTACCTGCTTTGAGCATCTGTCTTCTCTAGCTTTTCCTGAAGTTGAATCCAGTCAATCAATGCTTTGAAATCTCTCACATAGTTATCCAGCATCATTAGCACCTCCTAGTTAAAACAAACAATAATGATTAAAGTCCATTCTGAGACTGAAAATTTTTAAGAAAAAACTTTAGACTGAAGTACTTAAGAATTAATAGTTTTTACATTATACTTCTCATTGAGAAAGTAGCAAAACCTACTGATTTAGTTTTTTGGGTCTTATTTTTATTCTCACTGTATGGTAAGAAATTAGTAAAGTTAAGAGTCTAAAGACCAAGAGATGGTATTGACATTCTTTCCCAAGACCCCCTGCACCCACCAAATGAACATTTTTAAAATCTTTTTTATTATGAGGTTTAATAAACATTATAGTTCATAAATGTATATACAGATCATCATTTCAAAGCAAAGACCCATACATCCATCCACCCAGGACTAGATTCTAGAAATTACCTGGTGTCTCCTCCCAATCATTACTCTGTCCTTGCTCTGGGGCAACCAGTGCTTTGACTTCTAATAATTTAATTTTACCTGATTTTGAAATTCCTACAAATGAATTCATAGAGTATTAACATTTTGTGACTTCTTTTTTACTTTTGTTTACTAGGTTCATCCATATTATAGGATGAACCTGCAATTCATTTATTGCCACAGTCCAAGGTCACTACTGAACAGTATTCCATTGCATGCATATTTATTTATCCAAACTACAGCTGAAGAACATTGGGGTGATTTCCAAATAATATGCTGTTATTCATGTATGTCCTCTGCATGTATGTATGCATTTCTGTTGAGAATAAGCCCAAGAGAGGAAATACTGACTCACAAGGTGAGCATATGTACTACTCTTGTATATAACACCAAACTGTTTTCCAAAGTGGTTGCTACTCTCACCAGCAGTGTATGAGTCCTCCATACTCCACACCTTCAACTATACTTGGTATTATCTGTTTGAGATTTTCTTTAACTTTTTTTTTCTTAACCAACAAATTCCCCTTTATTTATTTTTTGTTTACAAATAGTTTATTGTCAAGTTGGTTTCCATATAACACCCAGTGCTCATCCCCACAAGTGTCCTCCTCCATGCCCATCTCCCCCCTTCCCCCCCCACCCATCAGTCCTCAGTTTGTTCTCAGCATTCAAGAGTCTCTCATGGTTTGCCTCTCTCTCTCCCCCCACTATTCCCCTCTTCTTCTCCCCCATGGTCCTCTGTTAAGTTCCTCCTCATCCTCCTATACGTGCAAACATATGGTATCTGTCCTTCTCTGCCTGACTTATTTCGCTCAGCATAACACCCTCAAGCTTCCATCCGTGTTGCTACACATGGCCAGATTTCATTCTTTCTCATTGCCATGTAGTATTCCATCGTATAGATAAACCACATCTTCTTGATCCATTCATCCATTGATGGACACTTAGGCTCTTTCCATGTTTTGGCTAATGTTGAGAGTGCTGCTATGAACATTGGGGTACATGTGCTCCTATGCATCCCTTGGGTAAATTCCTAGGGATTTTCTTTAACTTTAACCTGAGCCACTCTGGTTGATGACTGTGTAATGGTTTCATTTTGGTTTCAAGATGTTTTTCTAAGATAATTAATGATTTTCAGCCCTTTTTCATATGCTTATTAGCCATCCTCATTTTGTGAAGTGCCTATTCAAGACTCTACCCAAGTACCTATTAAATACTCTTGTCTTTTTCTCTTTGATTGGACGGAGTTACTAACATCTTTTGGATATGTGCTTTTTTTGGTTATACATGTTGCACAGATATACTTGACTTTTTACTCTCCTAATGGAAAAGAATGTTTTGATGAACATAAATTCCTAATTTTAAGGTAGTCTAACTTCTGACTCTTTTATCTAAGACTGATACTATTTGCATCAATTTTAAGCAATTGTTTTCCTACCACAGGTCAGGAAGATATTCTCCAACATCATCTTTTAGAGCATGGAGTCTCTCCTCTGATATACCGGTCTGTTTATCTATTCTTGTAACAATATCAACCTAACTTACACTGCTGTAGCTCTAAAATTAAAAAAAAACAAAAACAAAAAACAGTAAATCCAACTATATCTTTGACTGCAGGGTGGCCAGGGTAATGCCAGTCCTTTGTATTTCCATACATAAGTTAAAATCAGATTGTCGATTTCCCAGGAGAAAATATTAAAATACAATTTTAATTGTAATTGCATAGGTTCTATAAATCAACTAGAAGAAAACCGACATTTTATAATATTGTCTTTTCTGGTCTATGATATATATATCTTATTTATACCTATATATACTCATATCTTATTCAGTTTCTCTCAAAATGTATGATAATTTCCTGTGTAGAGGTCTTGCACATTTTTAACTTTAGCCCTAAGAATAAACTGGTTGTTTAAGTATTTTTTTCATTTTCTGTTGCTATTGATTTGTATCCAGCAACTTTAACTCACTCAATACATCTAATAATTTCTCATTAGATTCTTCTGGATTTTCTAAATACATAAATGTGAATATGCCATCTGTGAATAATGACATATTTCCTCTCCAAGTGTTATATATTTTGTATGTTATTCTTGTCTTCCTGTGTGGGCTACGATTTTAAGGACAATGCTGAATAGAAATAAAGATAGCAGACTTTGTCTTATTCCCAATTTCAGAAGGAAGGTGCTCAACATTTCACCATTAAGTATGATGTTTACATAGGGTTTTTTGGAAGATTCTTTCCATTAGTAAAGATGTTCTCTTTTATTCTCAGTTTGCTAAATTTCATCAAATATTTTTCTTATATCTACTGGGATAATCATATGATTTTCATCTTTATTCATCTAATTTGTCAAATAGAAATTTCATTCTCAAACGTTAAAACCAACATTGTAGTACTGGAATGAACCTAACTTGACTATGATGTATTGTCCAGTTTTTGAATCACCAGACCAATATATCAATATTTGGTTTAGAATTTGTGCATCTGTACTCATAAGTAGTCTATATTTTCCTTTCTCCTGAAACCTTCAGTTATCAAGGTTATACTGAAAGAGTTCTTTTTCTTTGTTCTAGAAGAGTTTATATAATACTGGCAATTTTTTTTGCTCATTTTTTTGAGATATGACTCACACATCATAAAATTTACCATTTATAATTATACAATTCAGTCACTTTTAGTACATGCACAGAGTTGTGCATCTATCCAATTCCAGAACACTGTCATCACCCCCCAAAAAAACCCAGTACCCATTAGTAGTCACTCCCCATTCTCACCTCTTCTAGCCCTTGGAAGCCACTAATCTGCTTTCTGTCTCTATGGATCGGCCAGTTCTGGACATTGCAAATAAACAGTATCATATAGAAAATGGTCTTTTGTAGCTGGATTCTTTTACTTAATGTTTTCAAGATTCATCCATCTGGTAGCATGTTATCTATACCTCATTCTTTTTCATGACTAAATAAATGCATAAACAAACACATTTTCTTATTCACTTATCAGTTGATAGATATTTGGCTTGTTTCCACCTTCCACCCATTAGGAATAATGGTGCTATGAACATTCACATCTAAGTTTTTCTATTTCTATTTCTCTTGGGTATATACCTAGTAGTGGATTTACTAAGTCATATGGTAACTCTAAATTTAACATGAATTACCAACATTTTTTCCACAACAGCTGCACAATTTTACATTCCCAGCAGCAATATATAGGCACACCTCATTTGACTATGCTTCATTTTAATGCAGTTCAGAGATATCATGTTTTTTACAAATTGAAGGTTTGTGGCAACTCTATGCTAAGCAAGTCTATCTATGCCATTTTCCCAACAGTGTTTGCTCTCATCATGTCTGTGTTACACTTTAGTAATTCTTGCAATATTTCAACTTTTTCATTACTATTATATTTGTTATGGTGATCTGTAATCAGTAATTACAATTCATTGAAACCTCAGATGATTGTTAGCAATTTTTAGCATAAAGTATCTTAAGGCACATACATTGTTTCCTTAGACATGCTGTTATTGCACACTTAGACTACAGTATAGCAAAAACATAGCTTATATGTACTGGGAAACCAAAAAATTCACTGACTTGCTCTACTGTGGTATTTGCTTGACTGCAGTGGTCTGAAACTGAACCTGGAGGATGTCCAAGGTATGTCTGTATGAGGGCCAAATTCTTCACAACCTCAGCAGCACCTGCTATTTTCTGATTTGTTAAGTCAAGTCACCCTAATAAGTATAGTATTATTGTGGTTTTTATTTGCATTTCCCTGATGACTAAAATTATTGAGCATATTTTCATGTGCTTATTGGACATATGCAAATCTTTTTTGAAGAAATGTCTATTCAAATCATTTGCCAAATTTTAGCCTAGGTCATTTGTACTTTATATTTTTGAACTGCAAGAGTTCTTTATATATTCTAAATATTAGACTGTTATAAGATACATGACTTAAAAATATTTTCTCTCAGTCGTGAGGTGTCTTGTCACCCAATAGCATTCAATAATACATATAAGTTTTCAATTTTAATGAAGTTCAATTTATTTATTTTTCCTTTGGTTGTGTTTTGGGTATCATATATAAGAAACTGCTGCCAAGTTCAAGGTCACAAAGATTTACACCTATGTTTTCTTCAAAGAATTTCAGTTTTAGGTTTTACATTTAAGTCTTTAATCTATTTACAGTTATTTTTTGTATATGGTGTGAGGTAGGGATCCATATTCATTCTTTGTGTGTGGATATCTAGTTGATCCCAGCACCATTTGTTAAAAAGACTATTATTTCTCCATTAAAAGGTCTTGGTACCCTTGTCAAAAATCAATGGACACATGGGGTGCCTGGGTGGCTCAGTCAGTTGAGCATCCAACTTTGGCTCAGGTCACGATCTCATGGTTTGTGAATTTGGGCCCTGCGTTAGGCTCTGTACTGACCATCAGAGCTTGGAGCCTGCTTCAGATTCTGTGTCTCCCTCTCTCTCTGCCCCGCCCATGATCATGCTCTGTCTCTCAATGATGTATCAATGTTAAAAAAAATTTTCTTAAATCAATGGACATAGATGTGGATTTCTTTCTGAGCTCTCAATTCTTTTCCATTGATCTACATCTATCCTTATTCCAGTACCATGCTATTTTTATTACTGTAGCTTTGTAGTGAGTTTTGAATTCTAAGTTTTGAAAAGAACTTTGTTCTTTTTCAAGATTGTTTTGGCTATTCTTTGTCCTTTGCATTTCCATTCAATGTTTAGGATCAGCTTGTCCATTTCTGCAAAAAAAGAGATTAGAATTTCAGTAGGGATTGCACTGAATCTGTATATCACTTTGGGGAGCACCGCCATCTTAGTATTAAGTGTTCCAATCCATAAGTTCAGATGTCTTCCTCTTTATCTAGGTCTTCTTTAATTTCTTTTAATGATGTTTTGTAGTTTTTAGTGTACAAGTTTTGAACGTCTTTGGTTAAATTTATTACTAAACATTTTTCTTTCTTCTTTTTGATGCCATTATAATGGGACTGCTTTCTTAATCTCATTTTTTGGTTGTACATTACTAACATATAGAAACACAATTTTATGTATTGATCTTGTATTCTGAAACCTTTCTGAGTTTATAACTCTAATAACTGTATGTGTGTGAATGGATTCTATAGGGTTTTCTATATGTAGAACCATGTCATCTGCAAATATAATGTTACTTCTTCCTTTCAATCTAGATGCTTTCCATTTCTTTGTCTTGTCTAACTGCCCTAGCTAGAACCTCAAGCACAAGATCAAACAGAAGCAATGAGAGGAGACATCAATATTTTGTTCCTGATCTTAGCAGGGAAAGTTAACTTTCATCTTTAGATAATCCAAGTTACATTGCTGTAATACTACATTCTACATATTTGGCAAAGACTTTTTTTCTTGGCACTGATTAGCTTGCATACTAATGGCAATGAAAATTTATATAAGAAAAGGCTATAATGACACTAAGATCCACTCCACTGCTCAGAAATAAAAATTGATCCCAAGTGTAAATATGTGTGTAGATAGTGGTTGATTGCTCAAAGTTGTCACTTAGTATGTTTAAGATAAAGAAATTTAAAATTTTTTTAAATGTTTTATTTGAGAGAGAGAAAGAGAGAGAGAGAGAGAGCATGAGCAGGGGAGGGTCAGAGAGAGAGGGAGACACAGAATCTGAAGCAGGCTCCAGGCTCTGAGCTAGCTGTCAGCACAGAGCCATATACATGGCTCGAACCCACCAACCATTAGATCATGACCTGATGCTTAACCAACTGAGCCACCCAGGTGCCCCAAAACAAAGAAATTTAAAGTGTTCACGTTATCAGTCTCATACCATTCTCACCTTACTATAGAGACATACAGTCTCATTTTACTAGAAATGGCAACTTTCCATACTCCCACAAATGACCATCAGAAAATTCCAACCAACTATAAAAATCATCATTTGGTTTATAAATACATTACTTCTCCATAACGAAGCCTTACTTTCTAGTATCAGTGGAACTCAAAACCTCAAAAACACTTTTCACTTAAAAATTTTTTTAAAAATATAGATACACTTTGGAAATCAGACTGAAGATTAACAATATATGCCAAATTAGTAACAAATAAAATACAGTACCAACCTCACATTAGTCATAAAAGTTATATTCTAATTTAAAATACTCTTCTGAACAAAGATGTATTGTTTATTTCCTTTGAAAGGTAATTCTTAGTGCCAAATCCCTGGTAATAAAAGTCTTCTACAATCAGGAAAAGGAGAAATTCTTTTAATTTACTTGGCTTCCTTTTCCCAATTCTACGAATATAATTCAAATTCAATTAAATTCAACTTAAATCACCTACATTAGGCACTGAAAGATTTAATTCAGAATAATTTATTTCCGAAGTTTTATGATTTCCCTTTTTGCTAAAAAAAAAAAAAAAAAAAAAGAAAGAAAAGAAAAAAAGAAAAAGAAAAGAAAGGAAAAGCCCTCTAATGGGCAGCATATAAGCAGCTATACTTCTGATACTAGTTGGCACAGAGAAAGTATATTTGGTGGCTGAAACAACCTATTTTAAGGAATGTTTAGCACAATGTTATCAGAAATGATCAGAGTGGTACCATGCAGCTGTAATCCGAGTCATGTTTTATGAACAAGGGAATACAAACAAGACAAGCAGCTGGAGCAGCCTCTTAGTCACTGATGCACATCTTTCTCCCTACAACTATGAAGGCCATTTTGTCAAGCAGGATGAAACAGAACAAAAGTGGCTCTGAAAGTAATGTTATAGGCATTCAGATAACTACATATAGATATACAGCTAAAATTACCAATTAGTTTACCAATTGGCTGCAACGGATTCGATTGGTTTGTAATTAATTCTAGTTACTGGCGCACAGAGCAGGATGGTTGGCGCCATCCCTTTGTCCTCCTGACACACAATACTAGTGCACAGGCCCTTAGGCCCAGGACATCAAAACAGCCCTCCAATTCAGCTACAGGAATGTGCACAGTGGTGTGCCCCTGTGGTGATAAAGGATGGAAACATGCATCACATGAGAAGACAGTGATAAAGGGACCCTTATAAGAAAGAGCGTTACCAAAAGTGAAACAAGTTTTCAAAAGCATTATTTTTAAAAAACAACTTACCTAGTTTTTTAAAAGCTACCAATAAATAGTTCAAAAAATGGCAAGTAAACCACTTTCAAAACTAATAGTATCATTCACAGTCATCTTCCACCCTCAATCATTCAAATACTCCCCCTTAATTTTCTATAGAAGCAGCCTAGTTTAAAAAAGTACAAAACATATTCAATGAATGAAACCTATAAATGAAAATCTGCTAATGGAAACCATTCTCCTTTAATTTAATCTTTACCAGGTTCTTTGTGGATTAATAAAATTTTCAGTTGCCTGGGTAATGATACAAACATTTTACTGCAGTGGCTAATTTTTATCTCAACTCATTTACAAGCTGGCTTAACTAGACATTTTTCTCTTATAGTATTTCCCACTAAGAAAACTCAGAGGCCTACTATAGCTAAAAATAAGAAAATAATGATACTAAAAAATAATTTGTCATGGGGCCCCTGAGTGGCTCAGTTGTTAAGCATCTGACCTCAGCTCAGGTCATGATCTCACAGTTTGTTAAGTTCAAGCCCCACATAAGGCTCTATGCTGTCAGTGCAGAGCCCACTTTGGATCCTCTGTCTCCTCTCTTTGCCCCTCCCCCATTCAAGCTCTCTCATTGTCTCTCAAAAATAAACATTTAAAAAAAATTGTTGTATACACTGTATGTTAGCCAACTTAACAATAATATTTTTAAAAAATTGTTACAAGGCTCAAAATAACATACTCAAATTCCCCACTGATGGCTACATGGTTACCTAAACACCTGCTTAAGGTATTTCCTTTGCCAAAAATATTCTCTCAATACCAAACTAAATGCTTATATTCAGGCTGAAGGTCCTCAGCCCTTATTTATACCAAATTCATCATTTACAAACACAAAGGTAGAAAAAGGTTTGGTGATTTTTTTCCAAAGTCATACAACTAGCTTAGAGGAAACATGGAAATAACGAATATTCCATGAGATCTACTACTTCCCTTGCAAAGGATGGTACAAATACCACATCCAACAACGCTTCCACAATCCTACGACCCAAGGTCACGTGTCCTGCCATGAAATTACCAAGTATAATAACAAATGTCAATACATAGACTAAACTCCTAAGTGCTATTCCTGAACGTGAAAGAGAGAAAACACTTTTCTCCATCATGCCATTTATTTGTTATAATGTATCCCACATTCTAAGAGAAAAGTACCATGATTTTTTTCTAAAACTTTAACTCCCACTGAGTCCTCATGCATGGAAGAGCAAAATTTATTTCAAAGGCATAAAGAGTCTTTCTCCTCAGTAGTCAAATCTCAAATTATTTTAGTAACCCCGAGGAATAACAGAACAAAACTGCAACCTTTGCTATACATCTTTTATCTGGACACCAAGAAGATGTATGTTCTGCACTCATTATCTGGTAAATTTCTATCATTTCAAAATAACAGTAGAAAATAATTGAAAAAATTTTAAAAAAACAGAAACTTTCAATGAAAAATATCAATAACCCAAGATAATATCCACAGCAGGAATGGTACAGATATTCCTTTGTAAAAGAAAGTCTTTAAATAATTTTTTTTAAAAAACCTTGATGTTGAAATCAATATGATGTGTTTGATCAAAAACAGTTTTGTTATAGTTATAACTTTTTCAGGCTCATGAACAGCACCCAAAGCAGTGCATGCTGTAATAAATGTTCAGTAAACAGTTGTTGCATGAAAGATAAGGTCAGAACTAAAGATTAGTTCTACTGTTAATTCATTACATAATGTCAGACAGATCACTTAGTTTTTCAGTTTCCTATGGGTAAAATAAGAAGGCTGGATTATATGATTTCTAAAATTATATTCAGAAATGATTTATGATACTATTTCACATTCTGCTCTATTTTTGTTTCTTAATACATATCATATGTACATTTTAAATTATTTTTTCTGACAAAACTAATTTTTTTTAATATTTTATTTATTTTTGAGAGAGAGATAGAGACAGCATGAACAGCGAAGGATCAGAGAGAGAGGGAGACACAGAATCTGAAAACAGGCTCTAGGTTCTGAGCTAGCTATCAGCACAGAGCCTGATGCAGGACTCGAACCCACGAACCCTGAGATCATGACCTGAGCTGAAGTCGGACACTCAACCGTCTGAGCCACCCAGGCGCCCCTGACAAAGCTAAATTTTAACATGTCTGTTTATATTTCTTGACTTGTTAAATGTGAAGTTTTATAAGAAAAAAAGACTTTAATTATAAGTAGTAGGAAATAAGGGGCACCTGGCTGGCTCAGTCAGTAGAGCATCTACTCTTGATCTCAGGGTCATGAGTTCAAGCCCCATGTTGGGACTCCATGGCCTACTTTAAAAAAACAAACAAACATTTTTTTTTTTTTTAAAGATTAAAAAAATAAATAGGAAACAAGAACCGTACCTTTCATGGAAACTGTTCTATTTCCCAGAATCCTTATAAATGTATCCTTTGATACTTCTAAAACTCAACTCTTTTTTATAAATGTCAAGCTCTACTGTGAGTATAACTGAATTACAAGGTCAGTATTAGTGTAGGTATTAAATTAAGTATAAAAAGTTCTAAAGTTTTTTAATCCTATGACTACCAAAAATATTTCTGAGGCAAATAACTTAATTCTAAAACAAAAACAGAATACCTTAAAAATAAGCTAATTGCCAAGGAAAGATTGTAGAAATACTACCATATTTTGTAGGCCCTGTAACTTTTTACTAGAGTGACACAAACTAGATTTAAGACCCATTTATTATATTTTTACTGTACGTACCCAGAGTGTGGTAGAAACAGAAAAGGTAGACGACATAGTCTTCATTAAAGATGCTTCCAATCTTATTAAAAATACAAACCAGCAACGACTTCTACTTAAGAAATGGATCATGACCAAATTTTAATGTAAATACTCATAAACAAAACAACAAAAGATACCTAAATCTTTAAACAAATTATTACCATGAAATCTGTCTTATTTGTTCATGACTAAGAACACTTACATCTATAAACTCCCCCCAAATCATTCCATTTCATTTATTTATTATTTTATTGGAAGATAATTGGTATGAGTAAATTATGCTACTTCATTCATATTTTCACTATCACCTAATGAAATGAAAAGCAAACTGGCATAACGACCTTAGTCCATAATCAATAATTACAGCATTCCAACTAAATTGAAATAGCTTAAGGGAATGTATTAGTGTATATAACATTAGTGTATATAACAACTAAGAACTACGCAGATCAGCCATATGAGAGCTAAATACTGTATATTAGTGTACGTAACAATAAGAGAACTACATGGATCAGTCATATGAGAGCAATTATTATTTCTGATATTATTATCATTATCAATAAGAGAACTACATGGATCAGTCATATGAGAGCAATTATTATTTCTGATATTATCATTATCAATGCACTTTGTAATCTGAGCTCAGTGGCAGCACATCTTCATGGATTACTTTTGCAAATCAGCATTTACATGACTCTGCCCCTATTATTAAAAAATGTCAAGGAAAAGAGGAATGGGTATAGTGCAACTACATGATAGTGTAGCTAGATCCCACTCAAATGACTGTCTCATCCTCTTCTTAAGAGGATATAAGAAGCCTCTTGCCTAAGAACACTGGACAGGATTTCCTGGGATACAATTTTACAAATACCCATTTCCTAAAGATTTATCTCTCTGTTCCCCAACACTATCAGTTCAAACTCCTTGATTTGCCCACAGGGGCACCAATAAATTCCTATTATATAGTTTTCACCAAAGAAACAAAACTTGATTATTACTTGGTAAACATTATGAATTCAATGTTTACCTTCTTAATGTTCTTGCCTTGTTTTATTCAGTTATCCTACTTTATAATTGAAATATATTTATTTTTTATGGGAATCATGAAAAGATAAGGAAATGTCCACCTAACTTAATTGTGACAAGAGTCATTCCAAAAAGGAGCCCTGTTCATAGCAGCCTTATTCACAACAGCTAAAATGTGAAAGCAAACCAAGTATCCATAAACAAATGACTAGATAAGCAAACTGGGATATATACATACAGTATAAAATATTATTCAGCTCTAAAAAGGGAGCAAATTTAGCCCTAAAAAGGGAGCATATAATACTAAGTGAAATAAATCAGTCACAAAAAGACAAATACTGTAAGATGATTCCATTTTTATGTGCTATTTAGAGTAGTTAAGTTCACAAAGAGAGAGAATGGTGGTTGCCAGGAGCTGAGGGGAGGAAGAAATGATGAGTTACTGTATAATTTTAAAAAAGTTTTAGTTTTACAATGAAAAGAGTTTATGGAGACAAGAGTGATGATTATACAACATCATGAATACAGTTAATATCACCTAAACTCTACACGTAAAAATGGTTAACATGGTAAGTTTTATGTTATGTGTATTTTATTACAGTCTCTAAAAATTGAGGAAAAAATAATCCCTACTTGGAAGGCTGAGTAAAAAGATCTTTTCCTCAATCCTGGTATCTATTTTTCCCATATCAATAAACATTTGCTTCTTATAAACCTTTCAGTCCTTCAAATACATGTCCTATCAATGGAACAAAGCAACTATCCTCCACTACAGATGTCATAATAACATGTTCATCCTAAAACTTTAAAACTTATAAATCCCAAATAACAGCTGTTTCCATAATAACAAGAAATTCACACCAAAAGAGTTTTCAGGAAACGAAAATGGCAGTTTCCTCAGATCCACAGTGATCTAATCCCAATGTGAAGATATCACAATGTTTAAGACAATGATGTCCAAATTACTTATATAGATCTCTGGACTTCATAAAAAATTCATGTCTAAAAATGAAATGGATAAAAAGGCATACCCAGAAAGGCCCTCAAAAGACAATTATGCACCTAATGAATTCAACAAAATGACATCAGATGGCAATGATTTTCACCCTATAGACACTATTTTTGTGCCAGACTAACTGAAAAAACATCTATTTTCCAAGATCCTACCCTATTTCCTCTCTTTATCTAAAAGCAACAGGTGGCTGCTACTGAGATCAAGTCCGACAAAGTCACAAGGAATAGGTTATTTCACAACGTTGCATTATCTAAATTCCCAATTGAGAGACACTAAATCCTTTTTCAATAAACAATCCCAAGCTGAATTCCCAAAGCCTCCCAAATTCTAAGGCAATGTTAGAACAGGGCTTGGATCCTAAGGATTTGACTTTCCTAAACTACCCTACAATTCTGAATTCTTTATAATACAGTATACAGGCAGCATTGATTATAACAAGCCTGCAAGAGTCAAATAACACCATATAGTAGGAGATTTTAAAAGCCTCTGGTGAGTCTCTTCTGGATTCAGAAGGCTATGGAGACAACCAATAAAAATTATAGCAGGAGAGTAGTATGATCAGAACTGTACTTTATAAAGATTAATGTTATTGGTAAGAACTGTAAAAGGGGGGGGAGTGGAACTGGAGGGGAACATACACAAAAGGCCAAGAAAATAGTTCACCACAGAGTAGTAAGTGTTTTAAAACACAATGTACTGACACTAGGAAAAAAGAGAGGTTTGTGAGTAGAAAAGAAAAAAATGCAAAAGACAAATGGATAGGAACTCTGTAGCTGACCAAAAGAAAAAATGGGTGACTGGGAGAATGGGAGCTTCATTAGCAGATATAAATCAGGAAGACATACTTTATAACATGGAGAGGGAGCTTGGGAAGATGGCAGAGTAGAAGGATTCTGAACTAATCTCATCCCATGTTTACAACTGGATATCATCCACATCCAGGTCAATAAACCAGAGAACTATCTGAAGACTGGCAGAATAAACTCCACAACTAAAACCACAGAGAACCTCCATCTGAAAGGTTAAGAAGGTCCATAAGGCAGGTGGAGGCTGCCCACAGGAGGAAGGGAGCTGCATGCACCGAGAGGGCAGAGGAACGGACGCTTGCACCATGAAACTCATTTGGGAACGACTAATCCCCATAATTTTTGGCTTTAAAAACCAAAGGGACTGAATTTCATAGCTTTGTAAAATCAATGGGACTTTGAGCCTGGAGCTTTAAAAGTCGGCTGACTCAGCAGTGGGCAAGGCAACAAGTCAAGGAATAGCTGGACTGCCACTCTTAAACAGACAAGCAGCCTCTGCAGAGAGGCAACATTAAAATGGCAGTTTACACAACACCAGAGTCAAATGGGAGACAGATCTGTTCATACTGATTTTCAGAGCATGTTGGGAGATTTCTTTGAAAACGAGGTAGCAGTTAGGTGCCATTTTCCCCCCTATATCCCAGTATACAAACAGAGCTGTCTATAGAAGGTGGGGCTGCACAGACACTAGTAGCCTAAGCCTAGGCCTCAGGGCACATTTTGTTAAAGCAGCAAATCCCACCAATGGCCAGGAACACAGCTGCTGCTTCATGCCCCACCCAGCAGCAGCACCCATCCACACACTCCCAGCCACAGACCTGCACCTAGGCCGGACATCAGGTTTACAGCTGCCACCTCATACCCAGCCCAGCTGCACTGCAACACCCAGCAGTGCACATCCAAGCCATCTTCATGTACACTGCACGCAGCCCCCAGACACCACAGTGCTAAGGGGATCTGGCATAACAGTAGTGGCCCAAAACAAATTTTGCTAACACTGCCACCCAGCCACCAAATTCCGCCGGGTGCACACCCCCTCAAAACTATCCTACCTGGGTCTCACTCACACCACAGAAAACAGGCACACCTCACAAGAGGCAGATGCACCGAAAGAAAAAGTGACTCAGACACAATAGCAGGGTATAAGCAATACACATAGGATACTCTCCTAAATTGCCAGGTTCTGGTCATCAGTGGTCACTGAACAGCAGGGCACTCCAGGACCTCCTCTTCATAAAGCCACTACTTTCAAGAGCAAAAGACATACCTGATTTTCTTATGAGACAGACAAACAGGCATAGAGAGGCAAAAAAATGAGGAGAGAAATTTATCCCAAATAAGAGATGAGGAAAAGGCACAGTCAGAAATCGAAGCAAAACAGATATAAATAATATGTCTGAAAGAGAATTTAAAGCAATGGTCATAAGAATACTCACTGGACTTGAGAAAAGAATGGAAGAACTAAGTGAGACCTTTAACATGGAGATAAGGAATAACATAGCAGAGATAAAGGACTCAATAAATGAAATGAGAAACAAGCTTAAAGGAATGAATAGAAGGTGAAAGAAGCAGAGGAACAAAATTAGTGACCTTGAAGACAGAGTAATGGAAAGCAATCAGCTGAACAAAAGAGAAAAAAGAATTACACAAAAAGAGAAAAGACTTAGGGAACTCAGTGACTCCATGCAACATAATAATATTATTTTTACTTTTTTTAAAATTTAAATTCTAGTTAACATTCAGTGCCTCTTGGCTTCAGGAGTAGAATCTGGTGATTCATCTCTTATATATGACACCCAGTGCTCATCCCCAAAAGTGCCCTCCTTAATGTCCATCACCCATTTAACCTATCCTTCTACCCATCTCTCCTCTAGCAACCTTAGTTTGTTCTCTGTATTTAAGAGTTTCTTATGGTTTGCCTCCCTCTCTGTTTTTATCTCATTTTTTCTTCCCATCACCTATGCTCATCCATGGAGTTTCCCGTATGAGTGAAATCATATAATATCTGTCTTTCTCAGCCTAACTTATTTCAGAAAGCTTCTGCATACTGAAGGAAACAATCAACGAAACTAAAAGACTACCAATGGAATGGGAGAAGATATTTGCAAATGACATATCTGATACGTTAGTATCCAAAATCTATAAAGAAATTTACCAAACTCAACACCCAAGAAAATAATAACATCTGTTATCACAGGAGTCCCAAAAGAAAAAGAGGAGAGCAGAAAATCTATTTGAAGAAATAATAGCTGAAAACAACCTATCTAAGGAAGGAAACAGATATCCAGATTCATGGAACACAAAGAATGCCCATGAAAATCAACAAAAGCAGATCCACACCAAGACATACTGTGATTAAGCTTTACAAAATATAGTGATAAAGAAAAATCTTAAAAACAGCATGATAAAAGGAGTCCTTAACTTACAAGAGAAAACCCATAAGGCTAGCAGGAGATTTTTCAACTGAAACTTTGCAAGCCAGAAAGGAGTGGCATGATATATTCACTTCACTTCAAAGTGCTGAAGGGGAAAAATCCACAGCCAAAAATATTCCATCTAGTAAGGCTTTTATTCAGAACAGGAATTGAGATGGAGTTTCCCAGACAAAGAAAAACTAAAGGAGTTTATGATCACTAAGACCAATTCTACAAGAAATATTAAAGGGGACACTTTGCATGGAAAGGAGAAACCAAAAGTGACAGTAAAGCTTAGGAAACACAAAAATAAACATTTCTGTAAAAAACCAGCCAACGAACTCACAAAAGACAAGGATATGAAATCCAATAACATGTATCCTAAACATAGGGAGAAGAGAAAACAATGGATTCAAACTTAAACAACCATCAACTTAATATAAATTACAATATACAGAAGACATTCTATACAAACCTAATGGTAGCCACAAATCAAACACTACAAATAGATATGCAAAGAACAAGGAGAAAGAAATCCTAATATATTACTGAAGAAAATAAAACATGAAAGAGAGAAAGCAAGACAGTATCAGAGAAAATTTCCAGACAAACCCATAAAACAAGTAATAAACTGGCAATAAATACATAGCTATCAACACTTACTTTGAATGTACACAGAATAAATGCTCTAATTAAAAGACATTTAGGCTCTTCCCATACTTTGGTTACCACTGATAGTTGTGCTATAAACATTGCCCCTTCCAAACAGCACTCCTGTATCCTTTGGATAAATACCTAGCAGTACAATTGTTGGATAATAGGATAGTTCTATTTATAATTTTTTGAGGAATCTCCATACTGTTTTCCAGAGTGGCTGCACCAGTTTGAATTCCCAAGAGCATGGAAAAGGATCCCTCTTTCTCTGCATCCTCGCCAACATCTGTCATTAATTTTAGCAACTGAGACAGGTGTGAAGTGGTATCTCATTGTGGTTTTGATCTGTATTTCCCTGATGATGAATGATGTTGAGCATTTTTTCATGTGTCTGTTAGCCATCTGGATGTCTTCTTTGAAAAAGTATCTATTCATGTCTTTTGCCTATTTCTTTCATTGATTTGTTGTTTGGTGTTGAGTTTGTTAAGTTCTAATTTACAGACTTTGGATACTACTCTTTTATCTGACATGTCATTTGCAAATATCTTCTCCCATTCCACTGGCTGATCTATCTGTCTGTTTTAATGCCAATACCATACTGTTTGATGGTTACAGCTTTGTAATACAGCTAGAAATATGGAACTATGATACCAACAGCTTTGGTTTTCATTTTCAGGATTGCTTTGGATATTGAGGGTCTTTTCTGGTTGCATACAAATGTTAGGATTGTTTGTTCTAGCCCTGTGAAGAATCCTGGTGTTATTTTGATAGGGATTACATTGAATATGTAGATTGCTTTGGGTAGTATTGACATTTTAATAATATTTGTTTTTCCAATCCATGAGCATGGAATATTTTTCCATTTCTCTGTGTCTTCATCAATTTCCTTCATAAGCTTTCTATAGTTTTCACCGCATAGATTTTTCACACCTTTGGTTAGGTTTACTCTTAGGTATCTTATGGGTTGTGGAGCCATTATAAATGGGATTATTTCCTTGATTTCTCTTTTGCTGCTTCATTATTTGTGTATAGAAATGCAACTGAACACCACCACCAGGAAAAAGGCCCACTGGTGAGGGCTGTGAGGGGACACAAGAAGACCTGTTCTGCTACTTGTTCGAATCAGGATGCAAACAAAAGTCCGTGTTCTGCCTTTGGTTGATAAACCTTGGGCTACCTCAAGAAGCAAGCCAAAGTACACATGGCAGAGAGTCCCAAATACCACTATGCGTAGGAAAATAAAAAAACCAACGTCTCAACAAGAGAGACCAAGAGATACCAAAGAACACCCTGAACGGACAGGCTGTGGACAGTCGGAGAGCTTTCTTTATTTTTTTTTGTTTTGTTTAATTTTTTTTTACATTTCTTTATTTTTGAGAGATAGGGTGAGACAGAGCTCAAGTAGAAGAGGGGCAGAGAGGGAAGGAGACACAGAATCTGAAGCAGGCTTCAGGCTCTGAGCAAGTGTTCAGCACAGAGCCTGATGCGGGGCTCGAACCCACGAACTGTGAGACCATGACCTGAGTGAAGTCGGACACTTAACCGAATGAGCCACCCAGGTGCCTCTCAAAGAGCCTTCTTTGATACAGCAGTACTCACAGGTTCAGAGTGAATAACACGCTTTTAAAACTAACAAGACAGAAAACTAGCCAAAATGACGAAACAGAAGAAATCTCCACTAAATAAATTCCAGGAAGAAATGACAGCTAAAGAACTGCTCATAACACATATAAGCAACATAACTGAACAAGAATTTAGAACAACAGTCATAAAATTAATTGCTGGCCTTGAAAAAGGCATGGAAGACATCAGAGAAAATATTGCTATGAAGACTATGGAGCTTAAAAATAGTTGTGACGAATTAAAAATGCCATAAATGAGGTGCATAATAAAATCGAGGCGTCCAATGCACAGACTGAAGAGGCAGAAAGGAGAATAGGTGAATTAGAAGACACGATTATAGAAAAAGAGGAAGCCAAGAAAAAGAGGGATAAACTGATCTAGGAACACGAAAAGAGAGCTTGGGAGCTGAGTGATACAATCAAATGGAACAATATTCATATAATAGGAATTCCAGAAGAGGAAGAAAGAGGGAAAGGTGCTGAAGGAGTCCTTGAACAAATTATGGCTGAGAACTTCCCCAATCTGGAGAAGGAAACAGACACTGAAATCCAAGAGGCACAGAGAACTTCCCTCAGACGTAACTTGAATTAATCTTCTGTACAACATATCATAGTAAAACTGGCAAAATATAAGGACAAAGAGAGAATTCTGAAAGCAGCTAGGGAGATAAGGGCCCTAACATACAAAGAAACCTATCAAAGTGGTGACAGACCTATCTACTGAAACTTGGCAGGCAAGAAAGGAATAGCAGGAAGTCTTCAATGTGATGAACAGAAAAAATATACAGCCAAAAATCCTCTATCCAGCAAGCCTGTCATTCAGAATAGAAGGAGAGATAAAAGTCTTCCCACATAAACAAAAATTGAAAGAATCTGTCACCACTAAACCAGCCCTACAAGAAATCCTGAGGGGGACGATCTGAGGGAAATGTTGCAACGAACACAAAGTACCAGAGACACCACAAGCATGAATCCTACAAAGAACACAGTGACTCTAAACCCATATTTTTCAATGATAACACTGAATGTAAAAGAATTAAATGCTCCAATAAAAAGACATAGGGTAGCAGAATGGATAAAAAAACAAAATCCATCTATTTGCTATCTACAAGACACTCATTTTAGACCTGAGGACACCTTCAGATTGAAAGCAAGGGGATGGAGAAATATCTAGCATGCTACTGGAAGTCAAAAGAAAGCTGGAGTAGCAAAACTTATATCAGACAAACAGAACTTTAAAAAAAAGAAAATAACAAAAGATGAAGAAGGGCAATAAAAAATAATTACAGGGTCTATCCATCAGGAAGAACTAACAATAATAAATGTCTATGCACCAAATATGGGAGTACTCAAATACATAAAAAAATCACAAACAGAAACAAACTTATGGACAAGATGTGCTAATAGCAGGCAAATTAATACTCCACTTAGAGCAATGTATAGATCAACTAGACAGAAAATCACTAAAGAAACAATGGACTTGAATGACATTTTGGACCAGATGGATTTGACAGATATATTTAGAAGTCTACATCCTGAGGCCATGGAATTCACTTTCTTCGCAAGTGTGCATGGTACACTCTCCAAGACAGATCACATACCGGGACATAAAGCAGTCCTCAATAACTATAAAAGAAGTGAGATCATACCATGCACACTTTCAGATCACAATGCTATGAAATTTGAAATCAATCACAGGAAGAAGTCTGGAAAACCTCCAAAAACATGGAGGTTAAAGAACACCCTACTAAAGAACGAATGCGCCAATCAAGCAATTAGAGAAGAAATTAAAAAATAGATGGAAACAAATGAAAACAAAAATACAACATTCCAAACTCTATGGGATGAGGCAAAGCCAGTCCTAAGAGGAAAGTACATTGCATTCCAGGCCTATTTCAAGAAATTAGAAAAAGCGCAAGTACAAAATCTAACAGTGCACCTAGAGGAACTAGAGAGAGAGCAACAAGAGCACCCCAAATCCAGTAGGAGAAGAGAAATAATAAAAATCAGGGCAGAAATAAATAATATAAAATCCAAAAAATCTGTTCATTGAACAGATCAATGAAACCAAGAGTTGGTTTCTTGAAAAAATAAACAAAATTGACAAACCTCTAGCCAGGCTTCTCAAAAAGAAAAGAGACAGCACCCAAATAGACAAGTTATGAAGGAAAATGGACTTATTACAACCAACCCCTCAGAAATAGAAGCAATTATCAGGGAATACTATGAAGAATCAAATGCCAACAAATCGGACAATTTAGAAGAAATGGACAAATTCCTAAACACACATACACTACCAAAATTCACATGGGAAGAGATCTAGAAAATCTGAACAGACCCAAAACTAGTGAAGAAATCGAATCAGTTATCAAAAATCTCCCAACAAATAAGAGCCCTGGACCAGATGGCTTCCTGGGGAATTCTACCAGACATTTAAAACAGAATTAATACCCATTCTTCTCAAGCTATTCCAAAAAATAGAGATGGAAGGAAAATTTCCAGAATCATTTTATGAAGCCAACATCACTTTGATTCCCAAGCCAGACAGAGACCCAACAAAAAAAGAGAACTACAGGCCAATATCCTTGATGAATACAGATGCAAAAATCCTCAACAAGATACTTGCAAATCGAATGCCAACGGCACATAAAAAGTATTATCCACCATGATCAAGTGGGATTCATCCCTGGGTTACAGAGCTGGTTCAATATTCACAAATCAATGTGACACATCACATTAACAAAAAAAGAAAAAAAGATAAAAACCATATGATCCTGTCAATAGATGCAGAAAAGCATTTGACAAAATACAGCATCCCTTCTTAATAAAGACCCTCGAGAAAGTCGGGATAGAAGGAACTTACTTAAAATCATAAAAGCCATCTATGAGAAGCCCTCAGTTACCATCATCCTCAATGGGGAAAAACTGAGAGCTTTCCTCCTGAGATCAGGAACACAACAGGGATGTCCACTCTCACCACTGTTGTTTAACACAGTGCTGGAAGTCCAGATCAGCCATCAGACAGCAAAAGGAAATAAAAGGCATCAGAATTGGCAAAGAAGTCAAACTTTCACTTTTTGCAGATGACATGATACTCTACATAGAAAACCTGACAGACTCCACCAGAAGCCTCCTAGAACTGATCCATGAATTCAGCAAAGTTGCAGGGTACACAATCAATGTACAGAAATCGGTTGTATTTTTATACACCAATAATGAAGCAACAGAAAGAGAAATCAAGAAAATGATCCCATTCACAATTGCACAAAAAAACATAAAATACTTAGGAATAAACCTAACCAAAGATATAGGAGATCTGTACGGTGAAAACTATAGATTTTTTTTAATGTTTTTTT